>NC_142505.1:102140000-102317500 GCF_057876585.1 Rhinolophus sinicus
ATATTATATTATACCCGGTCTTATATTATAGTACAATAAGACTGGATCTTATATTAATTTTTGCTCCAAAAGACGCATTAGAGCTGATGGTCCGGCTAGGTCTTATTTTCGGGGAAACACGGTAACACATGGACAAGTGACTGAAGCAGCTGGAGAAAGGATACCAGGAAGGAGGCTCCTTGGCGGGATGGGCCAAGGAGACACGTTTATACTTACATAGGTCATGTAAGCTGTTGAATACAAAATACATGTGGCTATATTTTAGTATTTGTTGCACATGAGAGGTCCCCTTCAACTTGGGGATTCAGTTATCTTAGAATACTGCCATTATTGGGGAATTTTTTTACGTTTCTAATTCCCTCTAAAGCAACTGAACACATTTGATGTGGGACTTTTCAGAAGAGGACCAGTGGAAGTCTGGCAATTACACGCATGACTAAGGCCATGGCTAAGGCCATGACTCCCACAGAGGTGGAAATGGGAGCAGAGGTAGAACCCCACGGTCAGCTACCAGTGTGTGCAAGGAGCCCTGGACTCTTCAAGGCCCCAGGGGACATGGTCCCCTCTTCCTCACACATCAGTCCAGGAACACAGGGCCATGGAGAGGTCCTTGGTGGCAAAGGCAGTGACTCCTAGCATGAAGTCTTCAGAACAAGTCACTGGAGAGTTGTGATGACGGGGAATCTGTATGCTGAAGGCTCCCAAGGCGTCTCTCTAACATCCGTGCCTTCTCCAGCAATCGGCTAGTCTGTCCACTCCGACTTTCATCTCCTCCAGTACCACCCGGTTCTTGTTGCTGTGTCATGTCTGTGAAACGCATGTCACTTCTGTGCCTGTCCGTTCAGAGTTTATTTATTACTGAAATTCAAATGCTCATTGTCAATGGGTGCGTATTAGTTGGAATTAACAGCAGTCTCTCCCATTGGCTTGTATCGTTAATATTTACATAACTTCCAGATTATGGCCTTTGGGTAGGGAGACCAATGGAATGCAGAATGAGCCAAGATCTAGAAGTTGCTTCTTTCTATTAAGGAAAAAAAAAAAAAGATCATGTTGTATTTTATTTATGTTCTTAATAAATGAAACAAGTCGAATAGCTTCCAGTAAACTTTACAAAATAAGATATAAGGCTTTGCTTTATGCGCATCTTAGCAATCCAAATGAATACTACACAGTGGTATTCGGGAGCTGGGGTTTAGTCAACTTGAGACTTTCTGAAGCAAGCCATTACTGTGTCTATAATATGGAAATCTGCAGGAAGAAAAAAATCAAGGTTAAGTCTTTTTTGTTACCTTTATTTTCAAGTGAGTAAAATTTATATAAAGTCATCTTTATTAATCTTTCTTATGTTTTCTAGCACTACCAAGACCACACTAACCTGCTCTCTTTAACTTGACCTTCAACCTAGTATTTTGACTGCTTCACCCTTACCTGTAAACTGACC
Source organism: Rhinolophus sinicus (assembly GCF_057876585.1). Taxonomy (NCBI): domain Eukaryota; kingdom Metazoa; phylum Chordata; class Mammalia; order Chiroptera; family Rhinolophidae; genus Rhinolophus; species Rhinolophus sinicus. The sequence continues at coordinate 102,141,445 of NC_142505.1, forward strand.
CTTCTTACCGCCTCAGTTATAAAGTGTCAAAGCTAGATGGCTTAGAAACAGGTCGGACACATTCTCAGATACCCTAAACTAACCCAAGTGTTGTATTTGAGGGTTTCATTGGCACACATTTCATACTCTGAATTATTACCTCCTGGAATGCTTCTTAGTTTTCATTATAATGCTGTAGTTTTTATACCATCCATCTCTTTTGAGGTTTTATTAATGCTTAAAATATAAAGATTTTTTTTTTCCAGCTTGTCAAGGAAAGCAGTAAATTTTCTTTTCTAGTTGAGAGGACTTATAACAAAGAGCCAAGACCATGATCTTTGAAATCAGCTCAGTTATCATCAAAACTGCATCCTTGTCAGAATTGTGCCCTTAGGTTCACCTCTCAGCCTCAGTTCTTAAATCTGCAAAATGGGGGTTTAAAATAAATAAGGACTGTAATCTCTGTGGGGCAGAAACTGTATCTATTTGCTCATAGGTGCTGCCCCAAAGGAGACTTTTGGGCAAAAACCACAATTTTGCTTTAAAAGACCAATGTCCTTCGAGTTGGAATTACAGTGAGTTGTTCTACATGGTCCAATTCCCAGACTTCTCCTCTTCTGAGATTTCAGCCCTGCTAGTTTGCAAAGGAGTTTTAATTTTAATTAGGTGATTTCTCAAGGTTTTGCTGTTCTGCAATTCTGAATATCATCCATGTATAAATTAGATTTTAGACGTACTGTAATAGCTACTTCCTGAATCAAGGGGACACAGCTTCCTTTACTGTAACTTGGGGAACTTGAGCTCTGTAGAGTTAAGCTCAGGGAAGCCATTGTGTGTGTGTGTGTGTGTGTGTGTGTGTGTGTGTGTGTGTGTGTGTGTGTGTCTTACCTGTCCTCATAATTGCCTCCATCCCTCTCTCTTGCTGTGAAACCTGCCCTGCTCCGAGGACCTCACTTGAAGTTGTGTGGTGTGGAGGGAACGTTGCTGGGCTTATTGTCTGACAAATTGGTCCTCTTCCTGGGCCACTCACAAAAGAGCTGATGACCAGGACAAGTTACAGCTGCTCTGGGGCTCAGTGTCTGCATCTCTAAAACAGCATAATCACCCCTGTCCTCTCTGCCCTGCCAGATGCAAGGTATGTTGAAGCGCTTTGAAAAATCTCCCGGGTTGAGCAAATTTTGGATGAACCACTGGCAGTATTAAAAAGCACAGAGCCTGTATCACCCTCTAGGATTAAAAGGGGTCAAAGTCAAATATGTAATTCAAAGACAGGTTGAGTGAGATTTCATATCTGAATTATTTTATTCACTTTATGGTGGGAAGAAAAATTTTGAGGTCCTACCATAGATGAGGATTCATATAAATGAGAGAAAAACCAATTTCCAAGCACAACAAAGAAGGCTCAAGTTGAAGTCTAGTTTGAATCAGTAGTTTGGTTTGATTTTGTTTTTCTTCTTTGAAATATAATAGTTTTGTGACCTTTGGCATCTCACTTAACCTCTCTGAGCTTCAGTCTCCCCATCTGTGCAATAGTGATAATAATGCCAGATTCTCGGCCTTTTTGTGCAAATTAAAGACAAACTATGAAAGCATGACCGTGGTCTGGAACCCACATGCCCCCTAACAGCATTGATTATTGTTTCTAGCTTTTACATCTTTTAAGTATACAACTAACTAGATGCTGAACTCCATTTATATGTTATTATACATGCTTTTATAGCTATCCAAGGGTATATAAGTAAAAGAAGGCTGGAAAGAACTCTACCCTCCCCACCCCACCCCCAAAACCAAGAATGGGTTGGAAATAGGAGAGATGACAAAAATTATTTGTCAGATAGGAGGTGCCATTTTTTAATAAAACATGCATCCATTTCAAGGTAAATTTTAGAATGAAAACACTTGTTGAAATGGATTGGCCAACATGATTGTGAAGTTCCCATACCCTTGTTCTCAATGACTTAGCACAAAGGACTAGCTAGAGAAGACAGCTTGGTGACAAGTGTTGAGATTTTTAGGACACGACAAAAATGTAAAAGAAAGTCCTAAGGATTTGAGTTCAGAGGGTCCTCGGAGCAGAGGGATGTCTTGAGCAGCTTGCATTGGGTCTCCACGGGGTAGAAGGTGTTTCTGAGGAGGTGAGAGGTGAATGGATGTTGATGAACTGACAATGAGCACAGGACGACAGACACCAGGCCGCCTAAGCTGTGGGTGATGTTTGGGCAAGAAGGAAGTGGACTCTAAATACCAGAATATTTATTTGCAATTATGTGCATGAAACATAGTCTTCCTAGTGACCCAGCAGACCTTCTAGAACAATGATTCTCAACCAGGGGGTGATTTTGCTTCCTGAAGGACTTTGGTGATATCTGCAGACATTTTTGTTTCATACAATGGAGAGGGGGCCTCTGGCATCTAGTGGGTAGAATCCAGGGATGTTGCTGAACGACCTGTGATGCACAGGACAGGCCCTTTCCCCTACAAAGAATTACCGGGTCCAAGATGTTAGGAGTGCCCAGGGTGAGGAACCCTGCTTGAGAACAGTATTTTTCAAACTGCATTCCACTGGCATGCCACAGGGTAATAACACATTTGGGAGGACAGGGGAGGGTGGTTCTGAGTCCCAATAAATTTGGGGAGTTCTGTGACCCACAAATATAAATGGGTTAGTTTGCTACAGAATGTTTTCGAGTATTTAATAAAAAAAGAAAGCACAGCCAAAGCCAATTTTCCAAGAAAGAATTTTGTAAGTTATAAATGTTCTACAAATATGGTATGGGAAACACTAATCTAGTATTTCATACTAATTACTTTTGGTGGGACACACTATAGTGTTTACTTGAAAAAAAGGCAGAGTCGCCCTTAAATCGCTGTTGTCATTGTTTTTTTAAAAAACAAACACACAATCAAACATAAAACCTAGCCATACATATGAAAAAAATAAATGTGAAGGCGTAAAAGTTTGCATCCTGACAGAGAGTACATCATCTTGAGGGTCGGGGCAGTGATGAAACAAAAGAATGTTCTAGTCCATAGTTCCTTCCTACTCTCTCTAGCAGTAAGAATGACAAAAGTCTAATGTTTCATCAATATGCCAGGATGCTAACACAGCCTTTTTCCTGGTACATTTGTCAAACTGAATTTATTGTGGATACTCAGGTGATTCTCCCCACTCCTGTTTGTAAGTGAGTTGTTATAGCAGAGGCTCACGTCTGATTGCTTTGTTTGTGAAAGGAGTCTCTTCACTTGCATTTTTTTCCTCTAAAATATTGCATTTATTTATTTCAGTGCTTTTTGAAGATGTATTCAACAGAGAGAAAGAATAAGGTATACTCCCTGTTTGAATGTGAGGCCGTCATTTAAATAGAGGTGTCGGGCTGACATCAGAGCTTTTGAGTGAAAGCAGAAGCCCAGAGGAAAGAAAGAGATGATTTATTAAGGTCTACAGATCATACTGAAGCTTTAAGTTCCATTAGTTACTTGAATGTAATATGCATTACGCAGGAAAGGATCTAGAATGACTTCTGTGCAGACGTTGGGCGTGTGCTGTACTGAAATGGAATCTGCAGCAATCTATGACAAATGGCAATTTATTAGGAAATAGGCATGTTAATTTAGCATAATAAACCCCTGCATTCCAGTAGCACAATTACTTAATTTTCTAGGAGAAAACTTATATCTCATCTTTTTTTGATCCTAGTTACCATAGTATTAAGGGATTAAAAACCTTAGGACCTTTTGTCCTTCAATCATTCATTAGCTTGATGTTATACCTAATCCCCCTTCCATTTGCAGAGAAGTCGGTTAATAAAATCGGCTATTGTTATTTAGCAGGTTTTAAAAAATGTGATACATCACTTGAAAAGAATGACGAGGAAAAAAATTTTGAGTGGTTTAATTTTGTATTACATGCAACAAAAACCCTTATGTATTAGTTTTGCTACTGCTGCCATGATATTACCACAATTAGTGACTTAGAACAATACAGTTTTATTATCTTATAATTCTGTAGGTCATTGGTCTGACATGAGTTCCACTGGACTAAAATCAAAGTGTCAGCAGGGTCGCATGCCTTTCTGGTGGTCCTAGGGGAGTGTTTGTTTCCTATCTTTCCAGCTTCTAGGGGCTGCCCACACTCCTTGGCTTATGGCCCCTTCCTTCGTCTTGAAAGCCAGCAACAATGCAATGACTCTCTGCCCCTGTTGTCATTGTCACATTTCCCTCTGACCGCAGCCAGGAAAGCGTCCCCATTTATAGGGATTCATGGATTAGCTGAATCCCTAGATAATCCAGGATCATCTCCCCATCTCAAGGTCCTTAATGATGTCTGCGAAATCCCTTTTGCGATGTAAGGTCACATGTCCCCAAATTCTAGAGATCAAGAGTGGACATCTTTGGGAGTTCATTATCCTGCCTGCCGTGCCTTATTTCCTCATTTCCAAAATGATTTGTGAGAAAGTTCAAAAGATTCTTCAAAATCTGAAAAGCATAATTCAAGGTGTTTTGAAAATATGAGCCATTACTTCTTCAGCTTTAAAGTTAAATTAACCCAGACCTGAAATCCTCAGCTCCGTTTTCCCCCATTCATGCCATAGAAATAAAACTCTCAAAGATGGTGCGTAACTTTTGTCCCAGAACTAGCAAAGAGTAGTACAAGTTGCTGGAACATCCCCTCTGTCAACTTGAAGCTATGAATACCCACACGTCACCCCATAGCCTGCATGTGTCACTCAGTGAAGCCCAGCTGTGTCACTTGTGCCTTCCCTCCGGCCCTGACTCCTACAAGCAAACAATTACTGCTGTCAGCAAGCGTGGGCTACGGCTGGCTGCATGATTAGCTGTTAATATTTGGTAAGACGAATCATTTGAACCCCATCAGTGTACCCATCGGAGATAAACTGCTCTTAGAGCATACCAAACCAGGCTTTCCAGTGTGAAGGATGCCAGGGCCAGAATAAAATGTTGCTCATTTTCCGTGCAAGGTATAGAAAATGGACCCTTGTTCCTTCGTGGGTTCTTGTTATAGATTAAAAAGGAGAAGGCATATGTCTGGAAGAATTGAAAAATCCTCAATATTTTATCCAAAATTTTTAAAATGTTTCACTTTGACCTTTATCACTTTCTCTATTTAAGTTTCAGCAAATGTATGTTTCCTATATGACTGGTCATGGAGAAATTAGACAATTTATTGGTAGTGAGTGTGTGATGAGGCAGCCACCCCCAAAAACCCTCTTTGGAAATAGAGTGATAGAATTAGATTTCTTTGTCTCTGGACTTTCACACTGTAAGCTCTGCATCTATGATTAAATGCACATGAGGTTGTGTGTTCAGTAATCATAACTCTTGGCATGCTTTTTAAAACGCAAAGCATGTTTTTGTTTTTTTGTTTTTTTGTCAATGCTTAGAAATTACGCTTTTCGGCCCCACTGTTGGCTAAGGCCAACTAGGCAAAGAAAAGCATTAGAAGGTAAGCCTTTTCCTAAGGCATATGGCTTGTTTTATGCAAAGATTCTTGTTGTCTGTGACTTTCCTTAAATTCCAAATGAAATCCAGATGCCATGCCTGATTTGGCCCCTGAGTTCCCATCTCATGCCGCTCTCCCTGATCACTATTGTATGGTCATGTTAGCCTTCTTTCTGTTTCTGAAAAGTGCCAAACTCTCCTGTCTGTAGATCTTTGCTCTTGCTACACCGTCTGTCTGCAATTTTCTTCCTTTCTCTCCTCCCTCGTTCATAAATGTGTTCTCAGCACAGCCGCCAGAGGGCGCTTGTTTACAATCTGATCCGCCGTGGCCTTCCGGTGGCCTTCTATCTCATTGGGGATGCAAGCCAGGGTCCTTAGAGTGACCGTGAAGTCTCTGCACATTCTGGCGTCCGTTGCTTCTCTGATGTCTTCTTCTATCCAGTCCTCCTCGGCCACACTTTCACATTTCTCCATGTCACTCAAATATGCTTGACATTCTCCTATTTCTAGACCTCTGCCTTTGCCATCCTGTCTAATGGTCTCCCTCTAGATGTATGGAAGTCTCCCTCCGTGCGTTTCTTACTACTGCTCTTTCAGGTTCTAGAACAAGCATTTGGTAGATGCTCAACAGATAGCTGCTGAAAGAATGAATGAACAGAAGCAAACATTACTTGTTGATGGTATCTTTTGCTGACAGCCCTATTTATAGTATTCCCTGTATTCTGCAACTCATCACTTTATTTCCTTCATAGCACTTATCTTACATACTTGTTTTTTGCTTTTCTGTCTCCCTTGGTAAAAAGTTAGCTCCCAGGCAGGCTCTACATGTCAGTGTTCAAACTACTGAGGTATAATTATATGAGTTCTACTGCCCTTCTGACTGCGTAGTTGGCAGGATCTGCTTGATCAGAAGGGAGTTCCCTGAGTACTTGGTAAGTTACCTAAGGCAGTTGCAGTGACACCAGATGTTGGTTCTTTTATTTTTGTCCATTCTGGCTTTATATATCTCACTGCATCCTATATCAGTAAATACTAGTACAAATATATATATTATTTATATATATATATATAAATAATTTATATATATATATAATAATTTATATATATATAAATTATATATATATAAATTTATTTATATATATAAATTATATATATAATAATTATTATATATATAATTTTTTTTTTACATACGCACCTATCAATGTGACTTGTCTTCCTTTCCAGCAGCAGCCTTGCCAATAGCCTTGGAAAAGGCACTCTGTGGGCAAAATCCTAGTTTTTCCATGTACCTGCTGTGTGATTTGGGGCCAGTTTCCCAGTTTCCTAAACTCTCTGAATCTCCTCATGTCTAAAACAGGATATTGTAAAAAAAAAAACAACAAAAAAAAAAACACCTGCTTTGTGAGGTTCTCATCTATTCATTGAATAAATATTTTACTGACCACCCACTATGGTCCAGGCATTACCTAGTTGCTAAGGGAAGATATAGGAGACAAATGAGATGCCTGTCTTCACGTAGCTTTCAGCCTATTAGAGGGTGGCAGATAGTAAAGTAGGAAGAGATCACAAATTTAGGAAGATAGTTTCAGTGAGTGATATGTGTTTCCGAAGAAATAAACCCAGGGCAATGGAATATAGAGAGAGGAAGTCCAGGTGGGAGAAACAGGAACACACTTAAGGTGGAACAGTCAGGGAAGCCTTGTCTTTTGCTGAGAAGAATCAAATATACAAAGATCCTAGGGAGTTATGTTTCCAGCATGGGTCACAGTAAGTTCAGTGTCCCTGTGGCGGCCAGGATTGGTGGTTCTGAGAACAGAAAGAAGACTGTTGTGGCTGAAGTCATAGTAAGAGCGATAATAAATGAGCTCAGACAAGTAAGCAAAGGTCATGTAATGTACTCATGGAAAAAGGTTCCTGGAGTAAAGTTTCTACCATTGTGCCTGGCACCTAATAATTGTCCAATAAAGTTAAATTCTCTTTTAAATTTAAATTATCAAGAAGAAAGACTGTATTTATTCTCCAGTAAAATAACAGGCATGAACAAAGGTCTATTCAAGTACAATAGTTTGTTGTGTTCATGCTAATTTATATTAATCATCAATCACCATTTTAATAAAGGCACAGAAAATTGATTCTCACTAAAGTTTGATAAATTTTTATCCAAAATGTGGTTGAATGTTTCCCCCTGTATTAATGCAAGTGTAGTTCCTATGATGTGGTACACAATGAACCACGCTATTTTAAAAGAGATATTTTGGTTTGGCTATCTGCAAGGAAAACATGTATTTAGAAGATATATATATATATATATATATATATATATATATATATGTATTTCCTGAGAGCCTATGTGAATACAAAGAGGATCAGAAGATCTTCTTTAGAAATCTTTAAATAATAAGTCTGTTTTCATCAGTCTGGCACGTTTGTTTGTTCTCCCAACGAATACTTACTGAATGCTGGTGACTATGTGTTATGCCTCATGTCAAATGCTTATTAATTAGGTGCCACGTTTTGCAGCTTTCACAGGCCAAATACCTCTAATATATGTATACTTGTTTTTGTCATCACAAATACCCCTGTCTATCAGACCGCCTTCCACCCTCCCTCACTATATTCCTGCAGCAGCTTCCTGATGAGGTCTCAAATGCAAATCTGACCTATTGCTTTCTGCTTTCAACTATTTGTTGGGCTTTCCAAGAGCCCTGAATGGTACAGGGGCTTCTTTACTTTTTGCCCCTTCATAGCTTTCTAAGTACATCTCTTGCCATTTCCTACCATCTCTGTGAAATTCCTTCCTTTCCTTAGAGAAGCCTTGCTTTCTTTCTCTCATGCTGTTGTTTTTGCCGGAACACCTTTCCTCCACCCTCCAATAAATACGTTATTGAACACCCACCATGGTCCAGGCATTACGTGGACAACTGTCTCTTCCTGACACCTGCCTGGCAGTAGCATATGGACAGGCTGGCCTTGGCTTCATAGATTTTGTTTGGTTCTCCTCCTCAGTGCCTGGGCTGTGTATCCCAGGAGCCCTTGTGATGCCCCTCTGCTCTTACCAGACTAATTTTTACTCCCAGCTTAACTCTTCTCCCAAGGGCTGCGTTCTATGTCCACCCCATCACTGTGTTGAGTCACGTGCCCTCCCAGGTGCCCAGCCACCTGCACCAGATGATTGTGCTCCATTGTCATTGCTGCACGTCTAGCCACCCAACGAGATTGTTAGCTGATGGGGACAGCCATTATAACTGAGGTTCCTCTTTAGATCCCCAGTACCAGGCATACTGCATGGCAGAGAGCAAGTGTTCAGGAAGCGTTTCTTGAATTGTAAAGCTGCCTTTAAATGAAATGCTTCCGACAGTAGTGGTAAACTCCTTACTACTTGAAGTCAAGTTTCATGATCTACAATCAAAAACTCTGGTTTGATCCCACCAGAATTCATAACTAATAGCAGGGAACTTCTTTTCTTTCTCTTCTTTCCTTTCTTTTCCTTTTTACTTCCTCTTTAAATAGAAACATTCCAAACTCTGGAAATCCATGCCAGTCCTGTGCTTCTCATTGAGAGGACTTGCTAATGACCGTGGATACCTAACTGTCCTAAACTCCCCTAGCTTTCACTTTTATCCTGTAGAATTAATTGCTTTGAATTTCCAGTGTTACTAATGAATTAAAAGAATAAGTGTGCATGATAGATTAATAAATATGTTTTATCGAAGGAAACGCAGCAGTGCAACTGCAAAACTTTTATGTTTTAAATGGTTGTCAGAATGAAGCCTCCAACTTTACCCAAAGTCAAGCTTGCAGAATCAGTAATGAATCCATTAATGTCTTGACGTCACTTTTTCACATATCTTGTTGGCGCTCCCACAAGCAATCTGCTGAGTCCCACCTAAATCAAAGACTATTTCATAGATCTAAGATTCATCGACGGGGGTGGAGGAGTGGAGAGGCTCCCAATTCTTGGAATGTAGCTGTACATCCACAGTAATTCTCAGACTTTCAAGATCGCTGAACAAGGTTTAAATTTAGATTCAGCTAAAATTTCATGTATACAGTTTGTGTTAAGAATGGTGCAAGATACTCATTTCTCATTGGAAACTTGCTGGGTGACCCAAGGCATATCACTTACCTTATTTAGGCTGGCTTAGAGGCTGTGTCAAAACTCATTCTGGCTTTGTTCTGTGCCATTCTGGCTCCAGGTAACAGTGTCAAAACTATATTTTTTGACAAGAAGGAGGCTGAGTTAACTCATAGGAGATAGCACCAAGGCTGTGATGGAGGCCCTTTGCACTTACTGTCCCTGGTCCTAAAAGTGTTTTCCTCTACCCCACTTCATCTCCTACCCCTTGTTTTTGGTAAGATTTATCTCCAGGGGGCTGAGGGAGATAAAGGCAAAGCTTAATCCTTCTTCCCCTTCTCCCCTTCAGTCAGGGGTTCTCAGGTCTGCCTGTATTCAAGCATGAGATGAGTCTTTTCATTTTAAACAGAGCGGCTGAGGGAGCGTGTGTTTCAGTTCATGTTTCGTCTCTAGCCTAGAAGCCTGGAGCCCTACTGGCCTGCACACCACCATCTCTCAGCCCAGCTCAGCCCCTGGAACAGTGGAGGTGGGTGGGAAGCACGAGGGCTCCTGGGAATGCCCAGGCCCTGGCACTGAGGAGGAGAACCAAACAACATCTATGAAGCCAAGTCCAGGCTGGCCATACGGCACGATGTGGGTGTCAGGAAGAGACAGTTGTCATGTTCAAATGTGACATGCTCATCAACAAGGCACTTCAACAGATATCTAAATTCGGCAACATCTTTTCAGTGGTAACCCCACTGTGTTTTATTTCACTTCCCATCACCTTTCCCTGGGGCTCTAACCGAACATCCTTCTCAATATTCCACCTTCATCAAACTGCCTCATCGCAGAAACATCAGCAAAACCCCGGGCACCGTTTTCCACGTCTGAGTACATCTTGGTATCCCTAGAGCGACCTTCTTCTCTCCCTTCCTCTCCCACATTGCTCTTTGTCCAGGTGTTGATGTTGGAGGGTATTAAATGCTGACTTCCAAGCCCTTCACGCTCTCATTTCACTCATTTCTAGAGTATAAAGAGCTATTATTGTTAATTTTTTATCAGGGAGCTAAAGTTTAGTTTTTGCATGTGAATAGGCCACCATTCTCCTCTCTGGTTTAGAAACTGCTTTTTAAAGCTCTTGTGTTCTATTAAAATAACAATATCAAATTATGTAAATGTGCTAATTGCTTTATTGAAATTAATACCCTTATTTAGCAAGTTAAACCTTGCAAAATGGCCATTTTTTTATTAAAAAATTACGGAAGTGTGTTGGCTTTTAAAGGCTAATGTAATTGGGTGAACCCAACAACTGGGAAATGTCAATTAATGGGAGATTGTTAAATAATATTGTTTAAACAATCAATTTTCTCTTGTAGTTTAGAAAATGGTCCTGGTAAAGTAATCATGACTATCTAAGGCCTGAGGGAAGGTTTATGAGTATTTTTGTTCTGCCCGGTTTTTAAATCTATTGGATTTTCTTTTCAGTTTGTCAAAACTAGGTTTTGTTTAGTAATAGAAATTTAAATTTAGCAGTTTATAGGAAATTATACTCGGGATATTTCTCCTCTGTGAAAGTCATTTTCAAGCTGGCAATAGATAGCCACAGGGCACCTCTGCCAGCACGCTGTGGGTACTTGTTGAAATATTTGGAGATATTTTATTCCTTTCTTTGTGAGATAGCTTTCCTCTTGCTTAGAAAAGGGTTTTGAGATTATAAAGACATCTCTGCACTGTTGAAAGCAAGAAGCATTGCATTCCATTTGGAAGCTACAGAGTATTCTTAGTACGGGTCTGCATTTATTCCCTTCTCTCCCATTGGAAGTAGCACACTCACCATTAAACACCTTCATATCCATCGTCTTCTCCTGGAAGTGCTGGTCACTCGGTGCTAGCAGTGCAATGTCCTCATTGGAACATGCTGCAGAAACCTATTTATGAAAATATCTTGTGGTTTCCAAATAGTTGTAGGGAAGGGAATTTTTGGTCACTTATGCAATTTACAGAATTGAGGTCAACAGAGGATGTTGGGATAGTGGTAACTCGGGCTGTGGAGAGAAAGTTATGAGTAATACTCTGGCTCTCTAAGCTCATTTCTTGTCCCATGTTGTTTGCGAGTCATTGGCTTTGCAAACCAGAAGCAAGCCTCACATTTCAGAGCGTCTCTGTAAGCACCTGTTCCTCGTGTCATCCAACATGTGAGAGTAATCACTGTCGATGGCAGATCATGTATAATTTCTAGGACTTTCTCTGATGACTAGATAATAAAGTGTCTTTTTATTATATACCTGTCTCCACTCTCCCTCCCACCCCAACATCCTGGAACCAAACTCTCAGAGAGTTTGATTATTTAAATTTTCTTTGTTCCTACTGCACATGTTTTGGATGTATTCCATGGACTTCTGTGACTGATACTAAAAATATTAATTTCATTAATCCCAGGGCTTGTAAACCAAAGTTGATTTTTTTTTAATTGCTGGAACTGAACATTAGTGAAATAAACTCTATCTTAACAGGCTGAACTCATATTTTACCTCAAAGGCATGTACCAAACTGGCTGTTGCATACATTTGGTAGAGAAGTGCAGATAAATGTAACATGAACTGAAGAATAATAAGCATCCCAATATTTTTAGATTCCTAACACTTTTTAACATGGTACTTCTCATGTCAAACAGTCTGTTCAGTTATAAAACTCCCCACACACTGTGGGAATCTGGCCTGATAGCCATTTGCGTGCACTCTGATTTCTGCATGGATGCAAAGATGCTTTTGATAGACATGTCCTGAGTTCCAATGCACAGGGTCAGTGTACAGCTGATTGTTTCATCACCAGAAAATGCCAGTGATCTTTCACTTTTGGTAGCAAAACACCAGATTAAAACCCCATTCCAGTTGACTAAGGTGAGTTTTTACCCTCTAGACTTGTTTTTTTTTTTTTTTTTTTTAATTTATTTCCCAGTTCTAAGGGGAAGAGTTCAATTTTGAGCTGTATCAATTGAGTTCTGTGCAAGATGGAAGTTGCTTGCTTTTGTTAGAGTTCCATGCATTCCTGGACCTGAAATTTGCTAGCACCCACTGAGTGACATTTTTCTGGTCTGTGTTCTGAGAACAACTTTTATCAAGTACGTGATCATTTACCCAGCTTTTTGAGATTTAAACCGGGTTATGCTTTGATGTTTATCTTACTCTGAACTTCGTAACAGTTGAACCAGGTCCAAATAGGGTAAATCTCAGCCCTCCGGACCTCCAGGAAGAGAGTTGTCCTGTTGGTTGCTTAGTTTTCTTCATAGCAGAAGCATTTTTGTTGTTGTTGTTGTTCATATTTAACCTATTTTATCACTTGAAAATATAGTATTTTGCCTCTGCCTTCCTAGAACGTGTTTGGTATAATCGAGTCTCTCTTCATGGACTCTGGGTGGTTGCTAAAGCATCAATGTCTCAGAGCATTTTTGAGATAGTTAAAGCTATTTGCTTTTCTCCTATGGTTCCAGACCACTTGATGAGTTTTTATGTGTGTTTTTTTTTTAATAATGTTGTTTTTCTCCATTTGTTGCTCTCATGCTGTTGCCTTGTCACAATGCCTTGCAAATAGTAGGTGCTCATTAAATATTTGTTAAATGACTAAGTGATCGTCACTTTTCACTTCTATTGTAGCGTATCTGGTTACAGTATTTCCTCTTCTCTTTTCTAGTATCCTACTTCTGATTTGTTCAGGTTTTGGAAGTGATAAAACTATGTGCAAAATCAAGATTAAACAGTATACAAAGGAGGACTTGGGGAATAAAAAGTCCCAGCAAGGGTTTGGATTTTGTGACATTTGTTTTGACGGTTAAAAGATGGCTTTCAAAACTTACTTCCTGCTTTGAAACTGAGCTCTGAATCCACAAAACTAAGGTAGTTGAATTCCAGAAAGATGAGGTATTTTTGTATCTAATTTTCCTTTAAATGGTCATTACCAGCACCTAGGAGGACTGCCAGAAGTGGGATATATAAAAATCACTAGGCCATTACTGTGTTTCTCCTTATTTTAATTAGATTTCTTTTAGATTTTTTTTTTTTAAGCTGTCCAGGGAGAAATGTGTCTCTTGTGAATGTAATGTCCATTATGTAAAACTTAAGTGCATCTGAGGGTTTGGAAAGTGTAAAATTTACACTTAGGGCCCTATTTAGTCAATGTGATGAGATTTAAGATCAATTATGGGGGAGAAAAAAGAACTGAATACATTATTGTTTTCAAGAAAATTTAAAAGATGTTAAAGTATTTTTTCTCGCTGCCAACTGGTTGACAGTTTGCTTTTTTGACTTTCTGTTGAGCTTTTAGAGTCTGTTGGTCAGATCTACTTCTGCCACTCTCTTATTGTGTCCTGGCTAGAAGTGTTGGGAGGACAAGAAAATTTCTCATTAGTGACATGTAGTGACACTTCACTTTATTGTGCATGGACGATTTTCTGACAGAGATAGATGACATGGTTCAAGTTTCCAAGAAGCTGTTATTCCATCATTGAATGGGGAAGCTCTGAACCAATCTTTCCGATTTACAAACAGGCTGTAGATGTGCCAAGTATGACAAACCGATACTGAAATGTAGGGCCTTGAAATGGAAGATGCTTCCGTGATCATTTTTGGGTGTATAAGGTTACAAATAACTAAACACATTAATGATGTCATGTTTTCACTTTTCATTAAGGAGTGACCTGTATAGTGCTTGGTCCACAGTGAAAACTCTCTATTAGTCTGAATTTTTTTGACACCGGATTCTTATTTCCCCATCAGGAAATATTTTTCTGGAGTGGAAAGGTCAAAATATTTCCCCCCATTTTCTTTAACCATAACACATCCTCAAGTTGATTCCTCAAATTGGCTTGCTGGTATCGAAAAACATATTCCTATGCAATAATGGACATTTATTGGTTACCTCACCTCACTTTCAGCAACAGTCATATCTCACACCCCCTTGCCAAGAGTGCCCAGTTTCTACCTGGGGATACGGTAAAGGAACACAAGATTTAGGCTAAGCCTACAGCTGATTCAATCCATCTAGCCACATGGTCATGTAACTTTTGCTGGGCCAACCAGAAAGCCCCTCGGGACTCTTAATTAGAACTCTGAGATAAAGCAGTGTGAGTCGGTGGGGTATAAAGATGTGAGGATAGTAGCTGCGGCCAGTTTTAGCTGCTGAGAAGCCAGCCTGGCGATAAAGTGGGCCCTCAGAAAAGGGCTGAGCTGAAAGAATCTCAAATGTAGGCAGAGTTCTGAAGCTTTGAATTAAAGCATCTCTGAAGCCTGCGCTATTTCTAGACTTTCCAGTATTATCACACAATATGTTTCCTTTATTAGTCAAGGTCACTGAGTGTTTCATTGTTTACCATCAAAAGGCACTGATGAAGCTACTCAATCAGCCGTTTTCCTGATCATCCAGGGCTACTATAAAACTGTAAGCCATACAGATGTCGTGTAAGATCAAGGAACTAAATGTGATTGGTTTTGATAGACTCTCTGGTCAGTGATATGCTGGCAAAAGGTTAACAACAGGCTCTGGGGGCAAAAGGGGGGCCTCTATGCAGGATTTGACAGGTTGATTTCCATGGTATAAACACCCTCACGATGGTCCATTTCAAGCTACGAATGTGATCCTGAATATGGAATTAGGAAGAGATACTAACAGTGGGATCCAGGAGCCCATAATAGTCGGTACCCTCCGAGCACTACTTCTGTTCCAAAGCTGTTATTTGACCGATGAGAAGCTGTGAGCCAAAGGAGTTAAGAAGGTTTCCTGAAATCACACAAGTAGAGGAACGGTTTGAGCCAAAATGCCGGTCCCCTGACTTCTGAAGCCTAGTTTTTAATAGGCTGATGATCTGGTTTATGTGTGTTTCCACATGGGGCTGCTAATGCAAGCACACTGATTCCTTTTAAGCTGAAGGGCCTATGGTTCTCTGCTTAAGACCAGAAAACGATCCAAATTTTCACCAAGTTACCATTTCATACTTTGAGGCCCAACTATTCAACAAGCATCCCAGTGTATCAGAATGGAAGTGGCTACCTTGTGTTGATTGTGTACTTACCAGGCACACCCCACACATGACCTCTGCAGAACCTGCAGAAGAGGAATAATCTTTCCATTTTATGTGGAGGGGGAACTACAGGTAAGGCAGGTGGAAACGTGCCCAAGGTCATATCTCATCCACAGTAAGGGGTGGAATGAGAACTTGACCCCAGGTTTGTCTACCTTCAACCATTTAGACTGCCTCACATGTGATGTATTACTCTGGAGAGATCGTGTTTCTACTACGTGCCAGTGGACTTTGGGGATTTTCTGTAACTTAGGAAACATTTGTGGGAACAAATTATAATACCCAACACGAATACAGACAGAGCAACTGTTTGCCGAACAGTATTCCTGGCCCTTTGGGGTCCTGGTCATAGTTTTTCTTATTTTCCTTATTACCTTTTCCATCCTCTCATCTTTGAGACTGGGAAAGCTAACTTGTGATGATTGACGTGAGAGACCCATGTCTTATCTCAAGGCCCTTTTATAAAATGGCATGAGAAATATTCATCCACTGCCAGAAATGAATGTGAGCAATCAGTAGTTAAAATCTACACAGCAAGCAAAGGATTCCATATTTTAAATAAATATCAATAATTATAGTTAATGAAAACTAGGCTGGTGAAAGGAAAGAATGCTCTGTTTTATCATTCCATCCTTCTTGTGCCAGACAGACACCAGTCATATGAGTTCCATACTTTTCCAGTATGCTCTGTCTGCATTATTCAGAGTGACTCTGCGGCTTTCAATAATGTGGGCTGAATTATTTAAGTGGGATGATTAGCATAATCTGTACTGCACCCTTAAGAATACAGGGGCAATTAAACACTGAGCTTGACCTACTGCCCTCTTTTGTAGGGCAGAGAATACCTAAGCAACAGAGGTGATTGCAAAAATAAATTCTGTTCATTCTCTCTCTCTCTCTCTCTCTCTCTCTCTCTCTCTCTCTCTCTCCCCCCCCTTCTCCCTCCCTCCCTCTCTCCCCCCCTCCCCTCCCCCTCTTTCTCCCTCCCTCACTCCTTCCCTCTTTTTCTCCCTCCCTCTCTTCCTCCTTCCCTCTCTCCCTCTCTCCAGTCTCCCCTGCCCTGCTTTCCCTTCCTCCCTTAAACCCCTTTTCTCCACACCACACACACCCAAGTTTTGTCCTTCAAAACTGGTGGGAAACTGACTCACTTCGTTTCGGCCTAAGTGGCATTGGCTGTATCAGCGAGAATTGAAAATGCCAGTCAAACAACGTCTCCAAGTATGCAAGCATCTGGATGTTTAGTGTGGTGTAGAGAAATTAACCAGGTACATCCATTGTTCATCTGGAATTTTTGGAGTCCTGTAGAAACCCAAATGTTCATATATATAAAGAAAAAAAATAACAAGCGAACAATTGCTTTGAAGTTCCATTCTACTCATACTGTGGTATATTAGGCAGCCACATCTATATCTGAAAATTATGGTCTAAATTGCTATGATTTTTATAATAATAATTCTGACCCACTGATCCCCACATTGGATTCTCAAATTTGCAGATGAACAGAACTATGCAGGGGGACCCAGGGTCATTTGAGTATTTCAAAAAGCCAAATGGAAACAGTACAATTCTTGGTATAGGCTAACGAAAATGTCAAGTTACTTTTGATTAGAAAATCAGAGAGTTTCTTTTGATTAAAAAAAATGATGCTAAATAAATGCAATTTGGTAAACAGAACCTTTTGTAACGAGAATTACTTAGCAGATTCTATAAAAGGAGGGTTGAGCTTGATATGAGGACCGTGGATCACAAAAGTTCCCTGAGTGGCCTTTATCACTTCATCAGCTATTCACTGAGTCCCTAATTATTTAGGTGCCATGCAGGGGTAAGAGCTAAGCTGCACTCATGGCGGTGATGATCTAGTCAGAAAGGAGAGGAAAAACTTACGGTTTTACGAATTTGATGAATTTATCAAAGGAATTTAGAAATACCCATTTCTCCTTCTAACCAAAAGGCATTTGAACACGGAAAAGCCATCTGCCTAGAGTCTCATTTTAAAGGAGCCCAAAATGCAACATATTCAACAATATTTTGTCAAACGAGTTTATAAAGCCTGTATCATTCGTTTCTTTACGTTAAGGTATTTAAGGTCTCAGTTACAGATGCTGTCTGCTCAGAGAAAATGTAAAGCCGTTATGAAACCTTAAAAATTCTGTTCTAACAACTGTCAGAATGGCAGCCAGTCACCTAGGCCAGAACAGAAACCCTGGAGGTGCCAAAGGAAGGCGCCAGAGAGAAGAAGGGATCCCTGAGGTACATATTTCCAGTGAGGTGGCCCGGAGGGAACTTGAGGAGTCTTGATGAAATCCGAATACCTTCAGACGGAAAGAGACGCCAAAAGGAAACAGGAGGGCCTGACGAGGGGCTGAAGCAGCCCCAGGACCGAATTCCAATGAGGAAGCCTGCCTTTCCCAGCCCCAGTGAACGAGGCTGCGTCAACCTCCGTTGGACCTGGCTGTAGAAGAACACCGGTCACTGGGCTGAAGGGGAGTGAAACGAAGCCAAGTTTATGAGATTTGCCCAAGGCCATAGAAGCAGCCTGTGTCACACCTGGGATTAAGAGTCAGATCTTTCTGTCCTCTAGAAAGACAACTGCTGTCACTCCTGATCATGTCCTATTTTTAAGTTCATTAGTTAACCTCTGGGTGCTCAGCCAGTTTCAAGAGCCAGTGTGCCAAAGCTTTTTAAATGGACGAGTCTAAAGTCACCGTTCTCTCGTTGCCCGGCTCATCCTCTGAGCGCCTGCAGAGGTTCTGTGGTTCACACAGAGGCACACTCCTCATGAACAGGTTTCCCTGGGAGAGGGGGAAAGCACTCTCCTCTGATCAAAACATGCCTGTCACAGAGCGCCAGCAGCTCGCTGAGCAGGGTCTGCTCCAAAGAGCTGCTGCCCCAGCCCAGCAGTCCAAAATCTGTCTTCTGGCAGAGGCTTAACTATTTGGCTACTGTTTTGGAAGGTCCACACTGGTACCTCCCAAGCAGCTGGGAAACTGCCAGTTGCAGGCAATCTTCTCCTTTATTACAACTCAACCCGTATTTAATGCGCCCCTGCTGCGAGTCCAGTCCTGTGGGGTATGCAGCCCTCTGCCCGTCTACCAGCAACTAGGGAGCCCAGACACGCACGCGGGAGGCAGTCAGATGGTAAGAGAGGTGGCCCGTGGTCAAGAGCTTCGCTGTCAAGGCTCCAGGAATCCCAGGAGTGTCCCAGCTCTCAATGTCGCAGTGCCAAAGGACCCCGGCAGCATGTCTTAGAGACACAAAGACATCGTCCCCACTCCATCAGGGTTGTTTCTATTTAGGACACAAGCAAAGTATAAGACAAAATGAAACCTCTGTTTATGAGACCCCGTAAAGTGAATGGGGCAGCCTCTGATCCATGAGATTCTTTCCCAGACAGCCCCGTGTTGGTATTAAGCTGACCCATATGCCTCTGAGGCCCAAGGGAGGCAAACTGGGCCCCAGCAGTCATGGTTGCTGTTAGTCATCAACCCTTCCATTCTAAAGTCCTGGCTCCAGTTTGTCTCTTCTTTCATGTTCTGTTACTTGTACAATGAGGTTCTTGTATTTCACCATTTGCTGAGCACCCCAGGGTGGCTGGCACTCCGGCAAGTGCTGGGGTGGCCGTGAATTTGTGACTGCTAAATATCAATGGGACAGTGCCATAGCACAGTGGAAGTGGCGGGCTGGGTAGCATTTTAATCATTTCTATAATAAGAAAGTGGTTTTGCGGGCTGTTAGAACACAAAGCGATATGTTGGGCTTGAGTTTACATTGTGTCAGACCTGCTTTTTCACACGTATGATACCCTCTCACTTCCTAGAAGAGTGACTTCTCGAGCTAGGTGATTTGTGTTCAGAAGACTAATCACAACTCTAAATAAGTAATTACTAGTAAAATCATTTATTAGCTCTCTTTCCCCCTTGCAAGACTGTAATTCCCATGCAGGCAATGACAAAATGAGATTCTTCAGCACTGTGTCTTGAACAGATTTGTCACCTAGAAAGTGCCCCATAAGTATCAATTAAAAGCATTGTATTAGTTTGGTGGAGCTGCCACAACAAAAGACTACAGGCTGGGGGGCTTTAAACAGCAGAAATTTCATTTATTTTCTCATAGTTCTGGAGGCTAGAAGTACAAGATCAAGGTGTCAGCAAGTTTGGTTTCGCCTGAGGCCTCTCTCCTTGGCCCCCACCTTGTTGCTGCGTCCTCACACAGCCTTTTCCTCTGTGTGTGCAGCCCTGGCGACTCTGTGTGTGCAAGTCTCTTCTCATGAGGACACCCCTCAGAGTGCATCAGGGCCCACACTGACGGCCTCATTTTAATTCAGTCACGTTTTTAAGGGCCCTGTTTCCAATTACTACAGTCACATTCTGGGGAGGTTAGGGCTTCAGCATATGAATTGAGTGAGGACACAATTCAGGTAACAGGGATCAATGCTATAAACGGAATGAACTATGTCATAGAAAACTGGTTCATATCAGAGTAGAGAAATTTGGAAATAGTATACATAAATATTACATCGAAATGAATTACTGCTATTCCTGGTGCTATCACGCCCCCTCCTAAGTTCCCTTGAGGAGGAAAGAAAAAGGGTGGCATTACAGCCAGCAGGCCAAGAGCAGTGTTCCAGCTCGGGCTAGGTCACAGGTTGGCTCTGTAATGTGGGGCTACTCTTTCTATTTCTGGGCCTCACGTCTTCAACCTACAAAATGAAGGGGCTGGAGTCACTCTGCGATTTGGTGCAAAGTAGATCAGAATGCAAATATTCCTCCTGGCTGTTCTGGTTGGCTAAGAGCAATAACCTTCAGTAATTATTGTTCTCCAAGGCTTGGGGAGAGAAAGCAGGGATCCAAGTCTACCCTCTCTTTGCCTTAGTGGGGGTCCAGCCAAAGTCTCTACCCCAGGATGCTTCCTAAATAGCAACTTTTAAGCAATTTCCTCAATAGGAAAAGCCAGCAAATGCTCCAGATTTCCATCTTGTTGAATGGGAGCAACTCTTTGCTACCTTCCATCCATCTATCACCTTAGCGATGATTGATTTGGGGGGGGGTGGGGGGGTGGGGGGGGATAAAGTGGTCGAGGCAGCAGGAAAGACCGTATTTCCACAAATATAGTAGTCAAACCTTAGTTCCCCCTCCGTACTCTGCCCCAAAGCTCAGAATAGGTAACTAGTGAGACCCCATGCAGGACCACTTTCCCCCCATTTCACTGATGTCTCCTGTTCTTTCTTCTTCCAAGAACCTCAGGGAGATATTATCTTGAGCAGTGAAATGACAGAGTAGAAGCATGGAATCTTTCTCCCTACGTCCAGTGTAGTCCTTCAGCAAAGTACAATAAGTAATGTTTTGTAACTCTGTCCTAGCCTTGTTGCCTCCTGGAAATACTTGTTCCTCTGTGTCAGAACTCGCTAAGATGCTGCTAGAAGAAAATCCCTGGGATGATGAACGGGTGCCGAGGTTTCTGAAACGTTTCATCAACGAGGTGTGCTGGTCTGCAGGTCTGCAGGTTTGCTTACTGCAGTTCAAAGAAAAGCAGGATCCCTGCTGCCTTTGTTGGGATTTGCATATGTTCTTCCCTGTCTCATTTTACCCGGCCCTTTGCACAAGAAATCACCTTTCTGAATTGACAATGACTTTATAAATCTGTATCTTTGCCTTTCTAGTTAGTGCCTTCCTTCTCGTCATTTACTCAGTCACATGGAGTTACAGAAACAGGAATGCAGAACCGTACCCAAATAATTGTGATCTCAGAAATTCTGGGCCATTTGCATTTCAGCTTAAGACATCAGCATATGAAATACACTGACCAGAACTTGGGCAACCTGGCACCCCCACACCTGATAGCATGCTTCTCCTGTCTACTCTTGGGTTGTGCAGTCAATTGATGTTTCGTTGACTCTCCTTCCCTTCGATCTCCTTTTCTATATAACTTCAATTCTCCTGCTAGGATTTCCCATTTCTATTCCCAGTGGCTTTATGCCTCGGCTCAGCCAATCTCTAAGAAACAATGCCATACGTCTCTCTCATTTCTTCTCTATCCCGTTTCCTTCTTAATCCCCTTCTTACCTGTGCAAACACAATTGGGATCCTGCCAAGATAAGAATCACCCTTTAGCTTCAGTCCCTGGGCCTGGGGACTCATGAAAGGTACCTGATAGCGTTCAACCAGAAGTTGGTTGTCTCTGCTTTATTCTGCAAGATTAAGGATCGGGACAAACTTGCTTTTCTCTTACTGAGAACAAAGCACCTCTAACCTGTTTTTTAATCCCCTGGTGGGACTTTGTACATCCACCCCCACTCTTTGACCTCTTCAGCCCCCACAGCCCCCTTCACCTCCGGGACTCCAGCCACACAAGCCTCCTTTAGACCCCACAGACATGCCAGGCTCCTTCCCATCCAAAAACCTGGGTTTTCTCTTCCTGGCATACTTCTTCCCTATAGCTGTGCTGCATCCTTCTCAGCAATTTCAGAAGCTCGGTGTGTGCTCAGATGTCACCTTCTTTCAGAAACCTTCCCTGACGACGTTAGTTGAAGTGATTTCACCATCTCCACTCAGTCACTCTCTTTTCCATGGTGATATTCTACTTTCTTCCGAACCTTATTACTCTTAAAAATACGCTCCGTGAGGGTTGGGACTCTGTGTCATGACCCGTTTTCTCCAGCACGTTTAATTGTGTTTGTCACTGATTAGCTACTCAACAAATTTGTTCAATGAACTTAGAAGCACAGGACTAAGGAAGAATGAATTAGAGAGGATGATACAATGTATGATCTCTAAAAGGGAGTCAGTGGAGACACTGACTTGCTGGTTCCGGTTTTAGCACTTGAGTTTATAGTTCTTTAGGATTTTCCAATCATGGGCCATGTCTGAGGAGTGGCAGTATTGCAGCCAACCTGCTTCAGCTATCTCCTCTACAAAAATTACTCTCAAGGATATATCCCGCCGGACCACAGCATCTTTTCTCATTTCTAGATTCTCTTATCACCTCCGATTTTAACATATTAAAAATGCGATGATGAGTCCTGGCTCCACAACTCAATCCTCCTTCTCCACTACGCCAGTGTCACTGCCCCCCTCCTCATCTCTCAAGGAAACATAAAGAAAAAAAAAGAAAAAGCCAGCCCTCACTGACGCTTCATTCTCTTTAGTCCTTCATGCACAATGTATCAAAAAGGAGTTTTGTTATGATCTATAAAATTAAACACTCATGCATCCGTTCATCCCTTGTGATTACTTTTAGAAACTTGAGCTAAGCCTATAAACAAACAGGTCGCTGGTCCTATGGAACTTAGAGTCGCCCTTTTCTGTTTCAGTTGAATGAAAGAACAGTGAATGAGCACCATTCCCAAAGTCGGGGCTCTCATCTCTTTCTTCAAAAACAGTCTCCTGATCATGTTGCCCAACTAAGCATGAACCTCCTTCTCAGGAACCCGAACTCCATTTGGGAACTAGCGTTTTCTTATGCTGAGCTTTTGAAACATTTTTATGTTTGGACCATCACTCTAATTTATTCCCACATTTCTCCAATTATTCTTTTTCCCAGCAAAGTCATTTGTTTCACTGTCCTTTCAACCTTCATTTGTATTCCGATAGTACCTAGCACAGAATTTAGATCGGATGGAACCTTAAACATTAGTTAGCACAACCCTTTCATTCATATCAAAAGGAAAACTGACGGTCACAGGCTTAAAGTCACAAAGCTAGTCCTAAAAATAGTGCTTCCTGACTTTTAAGACTCTTTCCCCAATACGTTTTCACTGGTGATTGTTAGGTGTAGGTCCATAGGGTTGTATGTTAGCAGCTACTATCAGAGCCCAATTAAAGTTCTCAAATCAAGTGGAGAATTCAGAGTGAGGTTTTCTTGAGTGAACTGGGGAAGAGGAACCAGGTGAGGAAACAGGAGGAAGAAGTGACCTAAAGGGAATCATGTTTATGGACTTGAATTTCTGTGTTCTCCAGATCAGCCAGGTGAGGCATCTGAGTTTTTAGAATACGGGACACCCATTCTGAGCCACCAAATCTTTAGCAATTCAAATCTTTGAACTGATCTCAACACTGAAGAAAAAAGTAAACACGCACACGTTTCTTTTCCTCTTTTAGTGTAAGGCCTGGGAGTATACTGGGGTGTCGCTGAGGCCAGAGTTTAAAAGTCCAGTAATTAATGACTACCGGTGCCTCAGTGGCAGTTCCAATAGGGCAGTTAATGCATAATGTCTCCCTACATGAAACTTGATCAAAAAGCTTTAAACCTGCTGGGCCCCTACCATTGGCAGAAGGAGACACGGGGACCCAGGGCCTCCAGTACGGGTATACTGAGTGCCTGGGAAAGACCACATGTATAAAAGGACATAAAAGAGGCCCTGTCCCTAACATGTGCTTCATTGCAAACAGACCAGGATTCTCAAATGATGTGTAAGACAACTATCTGAACGGACAAAAGGGAAGCAAAAAATAAATACTACGTAAAAGAAAGCACACCTCTTTTTCTTCTGTGTTTGAAAAGCTTCCCATGAAGAGAACATGATATGTCACTGCAAACGTGGATCAGCCTCATTAGGGAGAAAGAAAATTGTTTGAAATAAATCTCAAAGAAAAAAGTAAAATAATAAGCTGTCATTTTTTTTAAGGACACTATTATGTTCTTATTGACGACAAAAGAGTAATAAACTTAAATTAGAGCAACTGCAAGTTGATAGTTCGGTTGGAAGGAAATAGAACAACCTTTGCTATTAAAAAAGTGTGGGGGGAAAGCAGATCTTTTTAATCAGCCTCTACTGAAGCCATGAGGACTGACCTTACTTCTCACTGAGAGCATTTTTGAGTCTGTTCCAGTGGCAGAATTCTTACCTCATTGATACAATCCAGGAATTTTAAAAGTAGAAGGAAGCTTGAATAATCATTATGTTGGAACATCTTAGTTTATAATTGGAGGAACTGATGTCTAAAGCAATTAAGTGACTTGCCCATGCTCCCCCAGCATTTGAATTTCAAGGTGAAATTCTAGAAATCAGCAGGAACGGAAGCTTATTTTCTCCAGATAGTGTGTGCATTCAGTCCTATCAGGAAAGCATCATGCTAAAAAGAAATCCATGGTGATTATTCTAAAATCAATCCAGAAACATATTGGGGGATGCTGAGTATACCTGTGACGTTCTCACGAATTGAGGGTCCCAAGGTCGCCTTCCTTAACTGCACTAGGCTTCCAGCAGCAGAAGTGTCAGGAAATCCCCATATTTTCTCACCACTGTACCTGGGTGACAGGGGACACCCTTACCTACACACTCTCCTTGCTAGAACAGAAGCAATGCCTCTCTGGCCCCTCTCGTGAAAAGAATGAAGCAAGAAGACTCTGCGAGCTATGAGTGACTTAGGGGACTCTCCAGAACTACAGTGAGAGAAGCCAGACAGCTTAGAAGTGACAAGCTCTCCCTTGTAATATATAGCATGAGTTCAAAAAAAGGAAAATGCAATAATTTCTTAAGTACTTTGGGCCATTTTCCTCTCTTGCTTCCCTCTCGGAGAAGTCTGGACACGTTTTTATTTGGAAAGGTGCATTGTGACATTTTATATCATTCCCTCCACCTATTAATAG
Source organism: Rhinolophus sinicus (assembly GCF_057876585.1). Taxonomy (NCBI): domain Eukaryota; kingdom Metazoa; phylum Chordata; class Mammalia; order Chiroptera; family Rhinolophidae; genus Rhinolophus; species Rhinolophus sinicus. Next base: position 102,166,602 of record NC_142505.1, read on the forward strand.
TTCTGCCTGCCCCAGGTGCTCATTTACAAGACGCCCTGAGAGAAGGGGGGACTTCTGGCAGACGCTGTGCAGCTAACAGCTTCAGGAAAATGGCAGGTTTTAATTGATGTATTGTGGGCACTTTTTCTATCTCTCTTTTTAAAAATATGATGGGTTTAGTATTCTCCTAGGATCTATAGATTTTAGTATGTCAATTATTCCCTATTCTATAGGGACGTGCATGTTTGCAGCAGACGGATGGTCTTCTAGGTACCTTTTTGTCTCCACGTAACACTGTGCACTGATGTCGACATCTCCTGTCTCTCTCTGAATTGCCTCTCTGGACAGGAAACAAGCAACGACTCCTTCATAGAGTCTCCTCAGAACAGCCAGTCATACAAATATTTCTCAAATTAGCTACCTGCCATTAGTTAATAATTACAAAGGGATGAAAACGGAAAGTGAGGCTAGAAAGCAGGAATGTGGGACACCAAAATTTCTCATTTCAAAATAGGCCCGTTGGCAGCTGTCTGGCTGCCCCTGAGGGAGGCAGTGTTCCCCTGGCCCGCAGTCCCGTGGGCATTGGCTGCAGAAGCCCTCACTTATGATTGCGGCTTGTCGCCAGCTCTGTGAAGGTATCAGGGTACTCCCCAGGAGTCTGCATCGCTCTGCCTGGCAAAGCCACTGCCTCCATGTCAGCCTCCGTGCAAAGCTCCGTCTTCCGCTTGAAACTCTTCTCCTGTGAAGTACAGGGAGATTGCCTACTGCCTCAGTTTCCCTCCGCATCCTAATAGTCCTTAAAAAACAACCACATGCTTTGTTAAGGTGTCATTCGCATACCATAAAGTCCACCCATTATAAGTGTACAAGTCTATGATTTTTTAAATCAAGTTCATGGAGTTGTGCAACCACCAACATCCCCTACTTTTAGAAAATTTCTATCACTCCAAAATTCCCAACTGCCCATTTCCTATTCATCTCTCTTCCCAGCCCTAAGCCATCACTGATGTCCTGTTGTCTCTCAAAGTGCGCCTTTTCTAGGCACCTCTCACCGTTAGAATTATATAATATGTAGCATGAGGGTTTCGAGGTCCCTCCACGTTGTAGCATGCATCGGTTGTCCATCCTTTTTCGTCGCCGAATAGTATTTCACTGTTACGGTCATACATTTTCTTTATCCATCCACCAGTGGATGGACATTTGGATTGTTTCCAGCCTGAGGCTATTCCATTTTTATGAACATTCATATACGTTTATTGGCATGGACGTTTGTCTTCTAAGATAGCTCTTTATTGCCACTTATTAGATGTGTATGTGCCCCAAACTGTCCTAATCACTTTCAATGAATTGTTTTCAGACTTCACAACAACTGCTGAGGCAGGAATTTTAATCAGGAAACCGAGACTTATAAAGGAGCAACTCACTTGAAATGTTTCTGGGGCCAATAGTCAAGTCTAGGCTCTCCCCACCAGACAGCTTCTAACTCTCCGCCAGAAAAGCGGGCATGTGTCCTGAGCTTCCACAACAAGCTCCATTGTGCACCATCCAGACATATCAGAAGTCCCCAGGGTAGCCACTTGAAATGGATTTGAGGTTTGCATATCTGCTCTAGGATTCTTTCCTGTAGAAATATTCTCTGCTAAATTACAGCAGCCCCCAAGGTCACTTCCAACCCAATTGTAGCATTGATACACAGATCATGGCAAATATATCAATGATCTTATGTATGCTTAGTACCAGGTGGGCACTGTGAGGATACAAAAGATGAATGACAAAAAACCGTGGCTTCTTGAGGGCAATATGATGGAGAGACAAGATTCACAAACGTCTAAATTATGTCGAACTAATTACAAATGTACGAGAGCTTTGCTTATTTAAAAATCTTGTGCTAATACCCAGGCCACTTACAACTCATACGACACCTGTCTATTTCCATCCTGAGTTATGTGGACACTGGAGCTAAATTACAAACATATAAAGGGAGCTGAATGCTGCATGATGAGCTCCTCAGAAGATATTCTGTGGGAACATGGAAATGTGAACATCATTTACAGTAATTCATTTTTTCATGTCTCCCAGGTAGTCACTGGATCATCTACAGTGTCCTCTAGAGAAAATATATTTTTTTTTTCTCCAGACTGTATCTATACACATATATATTCTCTACAAGATACATATGGAGAGAGAGAAAGGAATATATTTTCTTCACCATCCCATACATCTTTATGACATGCCTACAGCGTTCCAGGTACAGTGGCAAGGCACACAGGCTTTAGCAGGGAGCAAAATACGAGGTCCCTGTCCTCCTGGAGCTTGCACTTATAGGAAACTTGACTGTTATGGATCACATGTGTCTCCCCACAAAACCTTCTGTTGAGTCACTAGTCCCCAGTGTGATGGTCATTGGAGGTGGGGCCTTTGGGAGGTAAGCTTGGATGAGGTCATGAGAGTGGAGTCCCCAGGATGGGATTAGTCCCCTTATCAGGGGACGAAGAGGCCAGAGCTCAGCTCTCTCTCTGCCACTGGTGACACAAGGAAAAGCTGGCGGTCTACAAAGCAGGGCCTTCCCTAACCCCCAAACACGCTGGCTCCCTGATCGTAGACTCCCAGCCTCCAGAACTGTGAGAAATAGATGTTTGTTGTTTAAGCCACCCACTCTCCGGTATTTGTTAGAGCTGCCTGTGATAAGACAATGGATATTAAATAAATACGGAAGTCACTGAAATCGTGGAAAGAGCAGTGAAGAACTGGAGTCTGTCAAGAGGATATTTATATTTCTGCAGCCTAAGGCTGCAGGAGTGTGCTCGGCTTTGCATTAAAACAAAACAGAAAATAGCCAAGCAACACAAACAAACGAAAAATGAAAACACAATGTCTTAGCCAATGTGTGAAGGAAGAATTAGCGGGGCAAGTTCTATACGCCAGTGACTTAGACTATGGGCCTGACAGGAGAGATGGAGAGAAATAGACGCATTGAAAAATGCAAAGCCCTTCCTTCTGTATCTTTTTAAAATATTCTGCAAATCTTCCATAAAGACTGGCAATTTCTCTATCAAGCCTGGGTAACCTAATGTATCAGTTCTCCATTTTCCCTGCCCACATTAGTGATAACATATCTTCCATTAACCTATGCTGAAAGAGCCATTTCTATTCTAAGAATCTATTTATGTTCCCCTATAACTTTCTTAAAGATATGCCTCTGGGCTGTAATACCTCAGGCTTATATATTCACTGAAATGTAAATTCTTTTGCCAAATTTCAGTCACAGTGATGAGGTCTTTTCTGAATCATTTCGTCATGAGTGTGTGGGGATGTTCATTGATTTGAAGGGACGAAAAACTGAATTTGCTTTTTTGTTATTTACCATGGAGTTGGTCTTCAATGTCATCAGTATCCTGTGACTTTTTAATTATTTTGCGAATTAGAAAAGCAACAGGTAATCCTCGTCCTGAAATTTCTTTTAATGAGTAAGTGTAGGTTCCTGCTCCTGTCTGTTTTTTATAATCTTAAGTGACATGCTGCGCTTTATTTCAGCTCATTCTGTCTGTATATTCTCAGTTCTTTGCACAGTTCCTCATGAAGCTTCTCTTGGCTAATTCTTGTTACTTCCCCGTTGTCAGAAACCTTTAGTTATGTGATCATTTTCTCTTAAAGATTTCAAGGACAAAAGTCTAGTTTTACCTTTTCATAATCTCACCTCCCGTCAAATTTGCTTTCTGAAAATGTACTATTCTGTACTATTTCCTACTGAAGAATTCATTTCCCATTTTTCTTTCAATTGCTTGTTGTCATTAACACATTTTTCCCATTGGTTTGTCTCATATTTTTTTCTTTAATTCTCTTCATTGGTAAGAAGAGTATATGCAATTGGCCTTACTCCACACAGGTTAAGTTATTTTATGGTTATGTATTGCAAAGCTTTTGTAATTCCAATAAGTTTCACTGATTCACGTTGCAATGGTAAAAGCTGGTTTTTCATGAAAATAAGAATAATTTGTGTTTTTGTATAAGCCTCTGAATCTTTTTAAAAATCAAACCTGTTGGGGTGACAATGGTTAGTAAAATTACATAGGTTTCAAGTGTGCATTTCTGTAATACATCATCTATATGTCACACTGTGTGTTCACCACCCAGAGTCAGTTCTCCTTCCATCACCATATATTTGAGCCCCTTTACCTTTTCTACCATCCCTCCTTCTCCCTTCCCCTCTGGTAAGCATCTTCATTTTTAAAGGAATAAAACATGATGCTGACTTCATTACCTCTCTTGGAATACTTGACTTGTACTGTAACAGTCACTGAGAAACTGAGGCAAAAGTGAAAAACGAATTAGGACTATGTAAGGTGTTATACTAAGCACTGGTGAGAATAGAATGATAAATAACACATGATTCCTGCCTCGAAAGACTTTATACTTTAGTCGGTTCGGGCAAAAAGAATGTTCAGATATTCATAATAAATTGAACACAAGGAAATAAAAGTTCAAGGGAAAGAGAGAGATTTATAAAGGCTGCATAGTGCGATGAATTCAGTATTGAATCCCACGACCCACATCTTCCAGCGTGGGGGAGGGGGACACAGTTAATCAGTCACTTGCATTATCATTTTTTATCTATGTTAACGAATATCTTGGTTTTTTACCCCAAATCTCTTAAACCATGTATATCTTTAAGGAGACCCTCGCCCTTTTGATGAAGGAGGAAACTGGGAGAGGAACCTGGGGTCTGGAATGGGTGTGATCCCTAGCTGCGTTGCCCTTTCTGATAAAATCATTGTCGTCACCATAACCTGCCTTGTGCTTTGACCAGGTGTATTAACCTTTGTCCAAAGTAATGGAGGTGATTTTTTTAAAGACGAAAAGGCATAAGGAGACTAATTGCTGTACTGGTTCATTATTTAGGGGGGAAGTTCGCCTATTTGGAGAACTCGAACAGCGAGAAGAATGAGCCAGGCGACAAGCAGAATCAAATGGTGAACTAGGTGTGAGGCCCTCAGCAGAAATAGGTACTCGGTGCAGTTAATTTCTGCACCTCTGTTCCCCGGCCCCTACTCCAGGATGACTAAGTCCTGTGCTCTTATGTGTTTCGGTTGATGTTCATATAAAGGTGTTTAAAGCATCGAGGGCTCCAGTGGCTCCCATGGGCGAGGGGGGCCAATTCTCAGAGTTGGCATCTTTCTTCTCGACTCCTGATGTACTAATTCTTGATGACAGCATTGCCCTGCTCATCCTTCAGTGGTCCTCTTCTTTTGGCTCTAGTGTCTTCTGAAGTTGTGAGCCTGATGGTGAAGGGGATGAGTCCACGTAGAGTATGGTTGTGGGGACCTAACATTTTCTGCTGGGATGATCGATGTACCACAGGGGCAGTTATCCAAGGATGGCCAGATGGAATATTGAAAACACTTGACTGCAGGAATACACCTACACTTTGAGCCTCTCTCGAAGCCTCTGGGAGCCACTTTGAATATTAAACTCATTAACTGGCCTGGGGCTCTTTTTTTTCTTTTAAGTAAAAATGATGTGGGTGGCTGATTCAGCATTATGGTATATTTTAGCTGCACCTCTCTCCTTTCAATATGTCTGGACTGATATTTTATTTCCATGAGGGAGATGGAATTCTTCCTTCAGTGCTATGACTCTTGAGAAGGTTTCGGAGAACTTAGGCCTTAACACTTGCTGATGCGATTATAATGTATTCAACAGCGTATCAAGAAATATGGTTTGGGAAGGTCTTGGAGAAAATTTCTAGGCTAGAACAACAGCATCTAACATCAGGGCACCTGACTTGAATATGCTTATCAGGAAAGGCTTCCCTAAAGAAGTCAAGTGATTAATAGAAGGCAACCAGAAGAAGGGGGTGGGGAGGAGGGAAAGGAGGGTCTGTGTGGACCGGGAGGGAAGATAGTGTGTTCCAGGAACTGAAAGGAGAACAGCATTGCTGGGACAGAAGGAGGGAGCAGGAGAGAGGAGTGAGAGGAGTGAAACGGAGCGTAAGACACAGTCAAGGGCCAGATCCTACAATAATTCCTGGACCACGTTAAAGGGGTATGGACTCTATCCTTGGAAAAATGGAAAGCCAGCAAAGCATTTTTAAGAAGGGGAGATAATGATCAGATTCATTTTTAAAAGACAATGTTGCCTGCCTTGTGGATAAAGCATGTTAAAGAGGATAAAGAGTGATACTGAGAGAACCAATAGGAGCTGGGCACACTGTGCAAGATGGCATGATGGCAGAGTGCAACGTGATAATTTGTCCTGGTCCCTCGGACATTTACAGTCTAGTAAGGGAGTGGGCATATACACAGTTATTACAGTGGAATATGTGATGTACTACAGAAATTAAGCAAGATCAAGTGTGAAAAGGGAAAGATCATTTTAGCGGAGAAAATGAGGGAACTAGCTTCTTACACGTTAAACAGGATCCAGCAAATCCAGTGACCTGAGGTTTGTTTGTTTTGGTTTTTGCTTGTTTGTTACTTTGATTTGAATTACAACTGCTTCCAGGATAAGAAATTATTTTAAAAGTAGCATTCGCACTGTTTTGTGTTGTTTTTTCAGCTACAAACACACACATTTTATAGAAAGCAGGTTTTTGTTAATTTCCTTTTAGAGGGGAGTAAGTGAACACTCCGTTCGTTGCTCCAGGTCATCTGTCACTCAGTACAGTCAAGAAGGGTATGGGGATAAACGTCTTCTTGGAGGGCATACTTCTGCTGCGTCAACAACACAGATACACAAGGGCACACAAGAGATAAGAAGTCTTTATCCTAAGAAATCCAGGATGGATTGCCATTAGAAAGACGTATACAAAGTTCTCCTACAGCTCTCAAGATCCCTTCTTGAAACACCTTTCCAAAACAACACTCTGCTTTTTTATTACTTCCCACACTTACACACAGATCTCTCTCAATGCAGGGGGCATGGGCGGGCGGGGGGGTGGGGGGGGCGACCAGTCAAGTGCGCTGGTTTACTGTGATGGGAAAACAACCAAGCACTCCTGGTGAATCTCTTCTGAAAAGAAATAGGCTGGGTTATACTGAGATCATGAGAAAGAAAAATTTTAGCTGGTCACATAGAGAAGCATTGGGAAACTAGTAGCCCATGCTTTCATATTGGCTCAACTCTTGGATCCATCTATATTTGAACCTTGGATAAGTCATTGAAGAGCTTTGAGTTTCTTTGGAAAAAATAAGATGGTTAGGCTGACAGATCACTCAGGTGTTTTTGCAAACTTAGTTCCGGCTATGGCTTTTTATCCTGGAGAGCTGTGAACTGATTTTTCAGAAGGTTCTTTAGCCTCCGGATAATTGCAAGGATGGGTGGCTATGTGAATATAAATTTTGACTGTACCTGGTGGTTTCTGAGACTGAAGAAATGGCATATCTGGGCTAAGAAGGATAATAGTCTCCCATAGTTTGCATTCTTAGGCTACACCCAGAAAAGTCTGTCTTATTTGATGTGATCAAAGTTAAGGATGCTGAGAAATCGGAATCAAGGAAAGAGGATAAAGATGAAGAAAAATCTGGGGAAATTTCCATACAAGGAAAAGTTGTTAAAAACTGGGAAGGCTTGGTCTTGAGAAGACTTAGGGATACATCACAGCTGTCTCCAATATTGTGAACAATTGTCAGGGGAAGAGAAATGAGACTTACCCAGGCTCTGACTTTCCTAATAGACCTGGAGTAAAATCGATTGAAATTGCAGGGAGCTTAATTTGCGCTCAGTGTGGAGAAGAAATTTCTGACAACAGTATCTAACCAAGAATGGAGTGGGACTTAGTTTTACTTGTGTGGGGAGTCATGAGGAAAAGACTGGATATTAATAATACTGATTGTAAAAGACAATGGCGCAAGTGTTTATAACCTCATAACCACCCTCAGAGGTAGCTCGTGTTGTCATTCCCATAGAACAGATGAAGAAACTGAGGCACAGCATGGCTAAGCCACTTGCCCAAGAGCATACGGTTAGTAGGGGACAGAGCCGGGATTTGAACCCGTGTACTCTGAGAGGAGAGTCCATAGCCATAGCTGTGCTGCCGTATTGCCTCGAGATGGGTGACACGCACAGAATCTGTGCGTGAGATTTCTGCCCCTGGTTTCCAAGGGGGCCTCTGAGGACTGAACCAGTGGCCGCGCCTTCTGTGCTTCCTAACATGCAGATATTGTTGTGGCACATGGCATGTGCAGTGATGCCTCCCTACTCCTGTGCCCAGCCCGTCGTTCCACTGTGGCTACACACAGCCATCCGGTTGCCTTCCCCACACCATCTGGAGTTGGGGATCATTGTTTCTCGGTATGGTTTTCTTTGACTGCGCCTTTGATAACATCCATGTTGTCCACTTCAGCAGCCATGCCATGATAGTCTTAAAAAAAAAAAAAAAAAATCGCAAAAATATCCAAAAACATCGAGAGAACATAAGCCCTGCTCTCTGGATATGGGCTACAACTAGAACTTTTTTCCAGATGTGATGGATAGCTTTGTTCTCTTCTCCATCAGAGACTGCAGCTTACATGAGTGAGAGAGACTTTGGCCTAATCGACCCTTTGCCCGTTAGGGAACACAAGTCCTTTCCAGGACAGGAAGAGAGAGAGACTCCCTTTCAGATTTGATGCCATCTAGCCAAAGGTGACCCAAAAGGAGAATGGACCCCGTTCATCGACAGGTGCTTTAAAATAATTTGACAACAGGTAGTTAAAATGTAAGTATGCCATACTGTCAGTCACATTTCGTCCTTCTGGATTTTAACGCTTGTTTTACCAGAAGGAAGATGATATTTGAGCATTTTATGGCATCCATCAACAGTAATGTGCACATGGTTTCAAATAAGGTTTTCAGCCTTCTGAAACCAATTACTTCTGCCTAAGTGGAAATGCCAAAGCAGAGATGTGTCGGCAACTGAGAGAATAATTTAAAAATAATAATAATAATAAATACACACAATGATGCTGTGACACAACAGAATTTGTGTGTGTGTGCATACACATGCACACACAAAGCTTTTAAAGAAATATTTCAAGAAGTCTGTGTCAAACAGTGTTAACCCAGAGAGATGCAGAAATGTCAGACACATTACATGGGCAGGACGTGCGGTTGGCATTTGGCTGCCAGCGGGGGAGGCGTCCTCCCGCAACTAATTCCTCAGCAACCTCACGCTGAGTCTGTCTACAGGGAAGGGAGGAGAGGGAGAGCAGATATTGCCTATTACGTTTTTCCTTCACAGCTGGAGAAGGCCTCAGCTGTGTCGGCCTGGGGCTGCTGGGGCTTTTCTGTAGTTACCGGGGACACAGAGAGAAGAGCATCCGATTCCCAGCTTACGCCAGTGGTGAGCCAGCCTCTCCATCAGTGTGGATGGCGCGACTGAATGCAAAGCCAGACCGCCTCTTAGGGAGACGCGGCAGTGCCTCACCTCAGCCTGTGAGTTTTCTCCATGGGAAGGTTGTGATGGAGGCGCTGGGTAAGGCTAATGGAGACAGGGCTTTGCAATGACCTGTCCTAACTGACAAAGTAGTTGGTGGGTATTTAGGAAAAGATGGGGGACTTGGCAGTGAAACTGCTCTTGTACTCAGCTCTCTTACAGTAGTCGTGGATTCTTATCACTGGGTGTAATTTCTAATTCCTATCAGGCTGTCGATCTGACATTTTTTCTGCTACCTTCATGGCTGCCAGGTATATCACTGGAATAATATTCTGTGAAAATAGATATAAAATGGGATTTAATAACTGTAAACATCTAAGTCAAGCATCTTGTGTCAGTTACCAAAATACTCCTTCAAGTTACTCTCGCTACATCGGTCACATTTTTTTAACCTCCAGAGACCTATGTGCGGTCGCTCTCTGTGCATTGATTGGCTTTACCCTTCATTGTAGCTCTGTGTTAAGATATTTGCTTAAACAGGCAAAAAGGAAGAAAGGGGAAATGATCATTCTATTAACCGAACTTTTCTTCAAAACGTGCATTGTTCTTGCTCTCTGTATCTGATAGTGTGCCGAAGAGCTTTTGAAGAAACTCCTGGTGTCTTCTGCTGCAGGTGGCTGGGTTTGTTGACACATCTTCAGGTGTAGCATTTACCTTCAAAGGGTGTGCTGGTGTCATGCCAATTTCAATGGAATGATAAAGAGCCCTTGCATGTTAGGGCTACTTATGCTTCACAAAGTACTTTGTATTGCTATTAGCAAGTGGACCTCATCTTATCACTATGGCAACCCTGTGTAGTAGACACTATTTTTCTAGCTTCACTTTGTAAATGAGGAAACTGAGGGCAAAGGACTCATCCAAAGTCATACAACTAGTAAGTGGACATGGTGATATTTCAACTCACTTCATGTCTCAAGCTCTGATTTTCTTATGCATATGACCTGTCGTTGTCTTATGTAGTAGACACAACCACACAAACACTGGTTGCTACCTCCATATTGTCAATAACATATATATTAGCATATATATATATATATATACATATGTTTTGCTCACTTCTTTTTTTGCACTTCAGTCCAGGCACAGCTGTGTGTCTTCAGTAGGGACAGCTGTGAAGTAGAGCAAGTTGAACTTGAGCACTCCCTCCCCTCTTTTCTGCTACACACCCACATACACACATACGTACACACTATCATATATACACACACGTACACACACATATACACTCACATGTGCATACATGTACACCTACACACACGTACACACATAGACTCACACGTATGCACTCACATGTACATACACACACGTACACACATTTTGTTCCCTAGGTTTAGGACCCTGAGATGCTATCAGAGTTTCCTCTCATTTAAGAAGAAAATCATCAATAATTCTGATAACATGTTAATTTTGCCTCTTGTGAGTCTAGAGAACGCAGAGGGATAGTTCCATTAATGGTGCAATTTCGTTTCCATTTATTTGAGTCGAAGGGATGAAGGAAGCCAGGGAAAAAGTTACGGCACCCTTGGAATCACCACACGTCAGTCACTCAGCCTTCAAGAGCAAGCAAATGTGTCCCCAGAAGCTAGGGAGGGCAGATGTCTTCATGGAGAGCCTGTGTTTTCTTCTGTTTGGACAAGCTTAGTGTTCTCTCAAGCATCAACCAGCCAGAGACCTTTAGAATAAGAACAGCTTATCAAGTACCCAGGAGCACATTGTAAAGTCTACTTGGATACACCCCATACAATTTAAGGGAGTATGGTCGCCTACTTCCAATCCCATTCCCGCCTTTCCCCCAACCAAGGTCATACCTCCAACAGCAGGTTGCCACTGGTGCTTCCTGAGAACACAGGGGTGGGGTTTGAATTTCACGACACAGACTCCCATGAAAGCATGTGACATGACTCTTTGCGGGTTTACCAAGTACGCTTGGCAGTACTTTCTTGTATACCTTTTCTTCTGCTTCACAAAGACAGCAAGGGGTTTGGTGATACGTTAATTCCTTTGTTGGGGCAGTTTTTATACTCTCAAGCCTCTTCTTAGATCATATAACAAAACCATGGTTACTTTCTAGAAGAGCAAATGCCCTCCCACCTCAGCCAGATTCCCCTTCATGCTACCATCACCACACAGGGCAGAGACATTGCAGGATACGACCAGAGTTCACATTGTGGAGGCTGTCATTTACACTTAATTTTTTGAAGTTATTCTTCAAATATCTTGAGAAATAGGCGGAGGGTAAATTCGTAAAACCTTAAAATGTCAGAGCTGGAAGGCAGCATAAATTGCCTTCCAATTGTCTCGTTATAATGATAAAGAAATTGGGTCCCAGAAAGGTTGAGATTTGTCCCCGTTTATCACGGCAGTGACTGTGTTGCATACTTTCTGCTTGTCATTCACACGTCCCCCGACCCTTTGTGACCTTCCTGTCTGTCCTGAAAGCTGACCACATAGGTGATATCAATGGGTATCTAACTGTCAACTGGGTTTAGTCAATGGGAGGAGGCCAGAGGCTGACGGAAAGGGAGGCAGGGCACTTACTACCAGCCTTTTCCTAGTCACGGTGCCCCGGCTGACTATCTCTCTGTACCTGAGATACAAACTCTTTCAGGTGGCCCTCTCCATACAGTTGTTGTTGTTTTTCCTTTCTTTCTGGGTTCCTCTCACCCCTCCCTCTCCTTGCCCCTTGAATGCCAATGACTTCCCTCTTCGACTAGCCCTAGAGCATCTCACCATCCCTTCTGGTTTGCCTAAACCCTGACCACAACCTTTTAAATAGTGCCCTTCATGACCTCTGTTCACAGGACCCAGTTTGCATGCCACCTGCTTTCATGTCGTGACCTTTACTGGTAAGGTCCAGCTGGAGCTAAAACTATAGCCCAGGTAACTGTCCGTCTCCTGACCCTACTCTCTTCGTCTTCCCGCCATACTGCTTTTATTTTGCATAGCTTAATACTTTGCATAAGGATATAGTATTTTATAGATACATAATACTTTTCACAGTGGGTAGCAAGAGCGTATAGTGGTTAAAAGTACGGACTCAAAGTCTTGGGTTCAAATTCCGATTCTGCCACTTACTAGCTGTTACGTAACTAGCAAGTTGCTCAACCCCTGTGTGTCTCAGTATCCTGTGTTATAACGACAAGACTGTGGTGTAGCGTAAATGATATCAACGTATGCAAAGACATTCGCACATTTCAGTGTTCAGTATTAAGTGTTTGTAAGTGCCCAGCACATGGCAAGTACTCCATACGAAGCGTTAGCTCTTATTAGTGTTTGCTGTTTGTTAGGACTTACATTCTGTGCAGGGCAACACTTATTAGGACTCGGATTCTGTACGTGGAAACATTAGCAGGTTTTCCTGAGCTGTGCACAGTGTCTGTCATAAGATTTCCTGAAGATAAAGTCATCTGTTCCCGGGAACACTGAAGAGTGACGGGGAAATAAGGGTATGAGGGTGTGACTCACAGGGATTCGAGGACAGATGGAACAGGAATGCGGACGGCGCTGTGATGGGCAAGCCTGGATGTGCCTGGAAGCTGTGCCCTGCTGGGGAGGGGCGTGAATCAGCTCCCTTTGGGGAGGGTGGGTTCCAGTTCCCAGCTGTCTGACCTGAAGGGAGACCATAGCCTCTGTTTCTTAGAGACACAGCATGAACCTGGATACCCTGCAACAATAATGACACAGGGCTAGTCTGCAAAGGTATGGCTGAGCCCCAGCCGAGAGACAGATTTCTTTAGTTTCGGAGTGTGAAATAAAGCTTTTTCTAAATAGATTTTGTTTTTGAAATATTTGTTCTTCCTTTTGCATTTTTGATGAATATTCAGAAATGTGAAATCGGTTATACTTCAGCATGGTTGTCCTGGGGAGAAGCTATGGGTATTTGGAGAGAGTAGCTGGATGGTCCTTACTCAGGTAAAACATGATTCCTGACCCTTTGCCAATTAAAACTTCGCGTGGTGCATTTTGTCCTCAATGACTTGACTCCTCGTCTCCCAAAAGGTGTGGCACACGGTGGCTTCCCTTCCCTAGGATCAGTGGCTTCTCTCCCACCATTGAATAGGAGGAGGCTGTGACATTCCTCTGCAAGGAAAAGAAATAAAGTCATCCCATCTGTCGTTGCTCAGGATGGCGACCACTCTCTGTGATTATTGGATGTCAAACAAGGAAGGAGTTTATCACCCTGCTGGAGGCTGCAGGAACCCAGGCAGGGTCCTGCTGCTCTCTGGTCTCTGTGAGGGAGACTTTGGTTCTGACATCCGGTTGCAGACAGCTGGTACCTCTCCCGGGTGTTCCCTTTCTCCCTGTTTCCTCCTTTACTTTTGCTAGAATTTTGACTTCTGTTACCCGATAGCCAACAATCAATCTGAGTTTACGTTGCCCTAAATGCCGTTGATGGACTGAGCGTCTGTCCCTAGAGAGTTTGTTCCCCCTGCAGCTGGCCACTTGTTGCTCTGTCCACACTCCCAACAGAGAAGTGACCTATTGAATGTCTCTGTGGCACAAACGTCCAGGACTCTCTATGGCTAAGACAGTGAGTAAATGTGTTCTCCCTTCTAAATTCACTGCTTTACCCCTTTTCGGTCATTTGTAAAGTGAACCTACAATGAACCTCATTTTTAAAGGGAACGAAGTGAGCCTTTCAGCCAAGAGTCCTAAACCCCAAACCTGCCGTTTAATATTTCTAACATGCTGTGTCATCATGCTTTTGTTTCTTTGCTTCCACCACTAGCACATAAACTCCAGAAGAGCACAAAACCCTCTCTGTTTTGTTCAAAAATACATCCCATGGACCCAGAACGATGCCTGGTACGTGGTAGGCTCTCTGCAAATATTTTGCAGAATGAATGAATAAACAAGTGTCCCAAACAGACCACTCCAAGAAACTTTTCTTTCACTCCAGAAAAAGGCCCAACGTTGTTTTTCTTTAGCCAGAGGATTATGGGCTGCTGTTAGGAAAACTCATTCCAAAAAATCACATGCTATGAAAATATCAGCAGCAATGCAAAGGGAAAGTTTGTCTCTATAACTGATAAACATTTCAACTCTAGTTCATTAATACATTGCAAACACAAGATTAAAATTAAGTAGCCCAGGACCCCACAGATTCCTCTGCAGCCCACAGAGGACCCGTGGCCTTCCGTGAAGCATCAGAACCCATCACGGGGCCCTCTGAGCAAACCGGAGTTTCCCAGGCTTCTCAGCAGCAGTGCAGAGCACGTGACCGTGACTGCCCCTCCCACACCAGAGGCATCCAACAGTGATCACATATCTGCTGGGTGAGAGATGGAAACGCAGAGATAGTGCCAGAAGGGCCACATTCAGCAATATCGCTGATTGGAAAAGTTTCATCAACCTGGACTCATCAGCACACTTGCACCAATGAGCTCTGAGTGCCACAGGAGCTGTCTCCTTGGCTGGAGAGAACTGAGCAGATGCAGACGTGCTCCTGACTTGGGGCTAGCCTGAGGAACACGTTGTTCTTGATTCTCAGATAGCTTTTTGGAAGGGAATCAAAGGAACTAATTTACAGTCTGTCTCTCTTACACATAAACACACGCGTGCACTTACATGCATATAGCAATCTGAGGTTTTCTACAAATGAGCTAAGAATCCGACCAGGAGGAAAAGAATCACCTCTTGCCACATCCTAAGCACCTTATTCTCCTGTTCGATGTGGGAGAATTTAACTGCATTGAATCATCTGTTTTCCACCTGCCTAGAGCATTAGAACTTCTTTATCAAGCGGAAGACGTTACATTAAAGGTCAAAACAATGCATGATGCTTGTGATGGCCAGTTGGTGCCCCAGAGAGTTGTTTGTCTCCCTTCCCTCTCATCTTCATACATTGATTTCGCTTATATGAGACACTGTATGACGTACATGGGTGCCCTGATATGCAGAGTCCTGGTTGTCAGTGGGTAATGGTGAGGTGAGGGATGAAAAGCCAATTTTTACATAGTCTCCTGGTATTGATCTCTGTTTATCAGAAAGGCTTTGCTGTGCTGGTTCACTTCCGTGCTGAGGCTCAGGCATTTACAGATTTACTGCCACAATGTATTCCATCCATTATAAAGTAGTATGAGCATTCACCGTATTGTTCCCCTTTTTTTGACCCAGTTCTAAAAGCATCCAACAAAAGATGTTTTGTTAAGCTTACCTAGAGGTTGCAAAGCAATCAGAATTCTTCCTGTCGCCGTTACCAGAGTTACGTTAAGGCCTCTGCATCTTACCCTCCAAAAGCTACTGTGTTTTGGTCTAAAGAACACCTGCCACACAGGAAACACTTTACCAAAATCCACTTGAACTTCAGGGATTATTTTTTCTTCCTCCCTTTATTCCTCTTCCATCATTGCTGATTATCTAGCTTATAAATTCCATATTCACACTTTCTCATTAGCCTACCTTCTCCCTGCAGAGCAATTGCAGAAACCAGGACTGTGGCCCTAAGGCACACACTATTAAATATTGGCACTCAAAGTTGCAAAAGAGTGTATTCCAACTCTCTCTTTGAAGGCAGCTGATGTAAGGCTCATTGCCTGGAGGAAAATATGGTCCAAGCAAGTGAATGCTATAAAAAGATCTTTTAAAAAGTCCTTTTTGTGATAGATTGGTTCATGTTCCATCCTGTCTGGTGTCTTTTTATTTCTGACCTGCATGGACCATAAAAAAAACACAACTTTTACCAACAAGCTTTTCCCAGAACACAAGTCTGTGTCATTTTGGTCTTCACATTAGATTGTTTATGCTGAGAGTTTGAAATGGCAGCTTCCTGCTTCCAAGTGATCAACTAATGTCAGGGGACCCCAAGCACAGAAACCAGCTGAGATACTGAGGAACTGCATGCTGAATGGGGACGGCATTATTATTTATTATTATTATTATTATTACGTTTCTGGTGGGATGGGGAACAGAAGACAAGGAAAGAAAAGAGAAAAAGAAAAAAGAAGAAAGATGCTTCGCATGGATACAACGTTATCTTCAATTGCTCAGCATCTTTTAAGGCCCAAAGTCATGCTAACACCAAATTTGGGGGCAGTGCATTAACTCCATTACCATCCATGCTTTGAATTAGTGACAAAGAGCAGTGGGTACTTCTAACTTTTCATGAATTTGTTCTAATACCTGGAATGTTTCTCCCATGTCGACTGAACTTCTGCTCATTTTCAATTGTCTGTTTAATTAAACCTTCCCCAACTCTCCAACTTTTTGAACTTGATAAACATTAATTTACAGGAAACATTTTTCTTTTTTTTTTTTCCTTTTTTCCTTTAGCCGTCTTATCCTTGCCTGGCAAAGAAGCCAATGAGCAACTGACAAGCTAATCTAGGCTTTCTTAAGGGAAAGGTGTCTTAATGAAAGTCAAAATTTCCAAGCCACTCCTGCTGATGTCCCATGTTGTAGCTCTTATTTTCGCTTCTTACCACAGGCATCTTGAGATAGGGTCTGGTTGACAGGGAGACGCTGGAAAATTCTCAACTTAACATTCCAGTTATGGCAAAAAATATACATATATTTTAGGGGATAAAATTGAGAGACTGTCAAGTTTTCCTTCCACTTCTTCTACCCTGATTTTAAGCTACAAGCTGCTATCTGTTTTTTATGTCTCTGTCCAGATTTTACTTCTCCTGGGAAATTTTAAGTGACCCCCCCACCCCTCCCACAGTTAGGTAAGGTTCCTCTTCTCTGCGCTCATAACACCATCTGTTTTTTTTCTTTTTCCCATAGTGCTTCTTCTACCCTATTTAAATTAATTTAGCAATTTCGTTTAAATTGTCTAGATTGTCAGCTCTCCAAGGAGTGAGATGCTGTCTTATTCATTGTCGGAGCCCACCTGGTGAATAGTAGCTTCTTGAGAAATAGGCATCTGTTGAAGGTGATTTGTAAGCTTCGTGGTCTGGAAGCAAGAGCGAGCTCTCAGGCTTGCTTTTGTGTTTCAGACAGTCCACTGAGTCGCATGTGGCACAAACCCCTGCCTGTTTAAATCTAAATGGAGCACTCGTTTAGATGGAACACGGGCTTTTGGAGACTGTGGGCCTTGAGGATTGCCTCTGCCGTCTCCAGTCTATCGCCCTCATGCAGAGAAGGAAGATCAGGGCCAAGATGCATATTTATGATCTGGGGATGAATGTGCCTTCTCTACCTGCCCACCGGGCGCTCTCCCAGGAGTCTCCCCTCTGCCAGCCACACTTCTCTGCTCTGATGGATGGAGCTGACCAGGCAAATTGCTATGGTGATGAACGGCTCCGCTACCTGAGCAAATGTTCCAGAGAGATCTCCAGGGATAAGCCACATTTTAGAGGAGGATTCATCCACAGCCTAGGGTGAGCCTTTTAGTCCTTAGCTGGTTTAGGAGAGTGGAGTAAGGAAGATGAAAGGGCTACGATGTCAGCGCTCACTTTTCAGCAACCTGAGTGCCTGTCCTGGGGCTGGGTGAGAAGCCTTCCTGCATTTTTCACTCCTCCCAGGAAGTTATTCAAATTGAGACCTAGAGGTCTGGGTGTCACTGGGCTCATAGAAAGAGAGAAACCAAGAAGCTGAACTGAAAGCACTTAAAAGAAGGATGCATTACCTTAAAATATGCAGATGGAAAACTGACATTATTGTCAATGTCAGAAGTCACCTTTCTGAGTAAACATTCACCTCCGGGTAAAAGGCCAGGATGTGTTTCTCTCCATTTACAAATGACTGAGTATGCAAATGCAGGGGGTCAGGGTTGGGCCCCAGAAGGTGGAGTTGTCTTCTTTCATCTATCCATAATGAGGAACATGCAGGAATCTGTCAAAAAAAAAAAAGGCGTCATGAGCTTGATGTGTGCCTGCTGAATAGAGGGGACTTCAGTGTGAAGCCTGCCAGCTGGTTCAGTGCCTAAGTATGACATCAGTCTCTTGTATGATCTCGCATCCTGTGTAAAATGCAATGTTTGCGCATAATGGGCAGGATTAGCAAGAGCTGGGAAGCCATAAATGAAAGTTTCTTGTTTCTGGAGAGCAAGTTAGAGCTTTTATATTATCTGCCGCAGAGCTCGGTGAATTTTAATGTATCTCTTGGGCTTTGGTAATATCCGTGTTAATGTCAAAATTGATCCCATTGTTATTGAGATGTGTGTGTGTTTTCAGGCCCAAGTCGCAGGGTGTCTGTTGCCAGGGCTGATGAATGTCTGCATGGGATGTGCCTTCCAACCTTTTCCCAGAACTCAGTGAGGTTCTCATCCGTGCCTGCTCCCAAGTTCTGTTCGTAGGGCTGCATTTTTCTGTAATCCAGTCATGCACCTAATTGATATTTATAGAGTCCCTACGAAGTGCCAGGCGCTCTGCTTGACTCTGGGGATGGAACGGTGAACAGCACGAGCTGGGTTCTTCTCCCGCAGTAGTACTCCTCGGTAAAGAGAAGCGTAAAATAAACACATAAGCAACAAGATTATCATTGCGCATTGATAGAAGTACTAGGTGGGGAAAGAGTAGGAAGAGCAGAGAGGGAATTCCGGAGAGGGTTCCCACTAGACCTGTTGGTGATAAGGCAACACTGAAGCTGAGACACAAAGGAGGAGGCCACACCAGCCTTGAAAACAACTGGGGAAGAGTCTGACATATTTTAAGAACTAAGTGGAGAGGGGCATGACTAGTGGAGGCAGAGTGAGAGGAGAAGAAATTAAAGAGGCCTCTGCAGGGAACACATCATCCAGGACCTTACAGGCAGAGTAAGGAGTTATTTTATCCTCAGAGAAGCCATGGAAGGCGGTTTCTCAATTCAGTTTTTATCTTTGAGAACTATATTTTCCCACCTGTTAGGATGGCAGTTATCAAATAAATAAACAAACAAACAAAGAAACAAACACAACAAGTGTTGGCAAGGATGTGGAGAAATTGGAACCCTTGTTAGTCAACAAGGTGGGACTACATTCCTGGTGGGAATGTAAAATGGAACAGCTGCTGTGGAAAACAGTATGGAGGTTCCTCAAAAAATTAAACAGAACTACTATATGATCCAGTGATTCCACTTCTGACTATATTCCCCAAAGAATTGAAAGCAGGGACTCCAACAGATTTTTGTAGACCCATGGTCACGGCATTATTCACAATAGGCAAAAGGAAGAAATAAACCAATCCTCCATGGACGGATGTATGGATAAGCAAAATGTGGTCTCTAAATGGAATAGTATCCAGCCTTAAAAAGGAAAGATTCTGACACATGCCTCTCACCATGACAAGCTTTGAAGACATTATGCTAAGTGACGTAAGTCAGTCACAAAAAACAAATATTGTATGATTCTATTTATATAGGGTCCCTAGAGTAGTCAGATTCATAGAGACAGAAAGTAGAATGGTGCTTGCCAGGGCCTGGGAAGAAGGGGGAATGGGGAGTTATTATTTAATGGGTATGGAGTTTCCATCTGGAAAGGTGAAAAAGTTCTGGGGATGGAGGGTACTGATGGTTACACAACAATGTGAATGGGCTTAGTGCCACTGAACTATACACTTAAAAATGGTTAAGATGTTGAATTTTATGTTTTGCATATTTCACCACAAGAAAAACTAAAAAAGAAATGAAGAAACAAAGAAAGAAACCCCCTAGATATTATGCTAGATAGAAAGGAGGCAAGAGAACAGTCAGGGAAACAAATATGGTGCTGTTCCAGTCCAATATTGGGCTAGTGGCAACAGAGATGCAAAGAACCTGTGCATGTGAGACACTTATTAAAGGGGAAAGAAAAACTACAGGACTTATTGACGAATAACATCACCGTTCTTCAGTTTGAACTCGGATACAATTGAAGCATTAGACCACACAGATGGGGGAAGGAGAGGAAAGACTGGCAAAATCCCTTTGACTGGCAGATGTGTTTAAGCTTGCAGGCTTGGTGCATGACAAGGGGAGCTTTATTTTTAAACTCTTCAGTAGTCTTGAATGGAATATGCGAGCTATTGTTGACATGGGAATGTTTTCCTGCACTGTCATACAGCAGTCATGTGCTGTGTGCGAACACAGCTTGTCTTAAGATTTGCAGTGATAACTAGCATGTGGCTAGAATCGTTCACTGTCTTCCTTATTAGCAATGCATGTCTGCCATTAGCATATGAAACTAACTACTCCCTTTCCCCTGTGCAGTGTTGACATTCATTGTAATGATTTATTATCCAAGCTAAATAACCCTCAATATGAAACAACAAACTTGCCTGTGTTTGTGTTTTCCATTTGTTTTGTTTTCTCTTGCTTGCTTCTGCATAAGTAGATAGTTCTTTATGTGATAATTACATGGTACAGAAGCAAGCAATTGGGAAACCTACTAGAAGGGTTAAGAATGTTGGTGTGGTTTATTTATTTATTTATTTTTATTGAAAAATCCACCCCGTTTTATTGGCATCTCGCATTAGTGCCTTGGACTTTTAAAAATAATTAGATTATTAAGAAAATGTTTGTTATGAGCAAACACTCCATGTAGGATTTAATAATCAATGGAAGGGCCACATTTGGGCTTCCTGTGGAGCCTCCAATGCCCCCCGGAGTTTTATTTGTTTGAGATGTTTCCAGAATGGTATGAACCACGAAGGTACAATTCAGAAGAGTAGTGGCTGGGTCTGGGGCTCTGCAGTTGGAATGATTGAGTCGTGTCCCAACAAAGCCACTGACTGGGTGTGTAACCTTAGATGATTTACTTAGGATTCCTGAACCTCAGTGTCCTCTTCTGTAAAATGGGGACAATAGCCATACCTATCTCATGAGGTCCTTGTGACACTTAAGTAAGAAAATAAATATAAAGCTCTTAGAATAAGTGCTCAATAAATGTTGGCTGTTGTTATTATCAGTAAGCTACACATATTTCCATGAGAAAGACATATGTGAAATTATATGTACAGCCCTAATATAAAAAGATAAAAGGAGAATTATAGACATTGAGGTCATTATTTGTGTGACCATGTACATATGACAGTGAAATTAATGTGGAGAGGGCTTTATAGTTTATGGAGGTCTTGGTGTTCATGATAAACATTTGGCAGTAGTTTACCCTATACACTATTACTAGTTCATAATTAGTGTGATGTTATTTCAAAGCACATCCTCACCCACTCTGGTCATTCTGTTTCTTCTCCATTGTGTTTCCCATTTTAATCACTGTGACCCCTCCTTCTTAACATTTTAGACATTGGAGCCTTTTCATTGGTTCATGACAGTTTCCTATCTTAACATCACAGAAAACGAATTTAATTGTGTTCCATCCCGTTAAAGTTACCTTACCTGGCTTGCTATGGAAGCTTTGTTTTCTAAAGAAAAAGAAACACTAATTTTTGTTGAGCTTCAGCTTAAAAACCTAAGCAGGTTTTTCTTGCCGCAGGCTTTTCCCCAATAGAAAATTGTTATTGATATTTTGTAAGTATCATATTCCATTCAAAGGTAAGAGGCTGCTTCCACTTGCCATTTTTCTAGTGATTTTTTTTTTTTTCTGTACTGTGTCTGCAAGTCAACACTCCTGGGCTCAATTAAAATATGTATTTAGCCACTGGATTTGCAGGGAGGAGATCTAACTTGAATACTAATATCTGGACTATTGCCTATTAATATAAGGATAGTGCACATTGAGGGACGGCTTTCAAAGCAATAGCCAGTGAACCCAGGATGTCTGCCAATGATTACACCCCTGTACACATGTGCTGCTGGATTTTCCTGAGTTTGGCAGCAAACACAGGTGTTGCTCATTAAAATCAATTTGACTGAGGTCCTATCCAGATAAGAAATTCAAAGCCACCAAAACTATGCCACAATCTCCTTCCTGATGCCTGGCAATCCCACAGGACAGAGTTAGTTTCTTCTAACCTCTGCTCTGAAGACGAAACACACAGCATCGTGATAGCCACTAATATTTGTAGAGTCCTGACTATGTGTCACGCTCTCCACCCCTAGCCTGGGATGGGATGATGGCCAAAGGAAGCATAGCCCCTGCCTCTTGGAGCTTCCATTCTAGGGATTAGGGAGGAGATGTTGTAGTTATGAGAATCGCAGGTTTCCCAGAGGAGGTGCCAACTGAGGAGAACAATAAAGGCTAAGTGACTAGGAATAAATATCTCAGGCAACAGAAACAAGGTATGTATGGCCGTGTGGCACTCGGGGACATGACCAGGTGGGGGACCAAGGGAAGTTCTGAGTGGTTGGAGCCAGGGACATCAAGGTCCCAAATAATTCTGGAGATATTATAAGGACCAGCCCACCTGGGCCATATTAGGAGTTCTGTCTTGGCGTCTCAGACCTTCTTTAGTCAGTAGTAGGTACTGTTGATAATTATCCTCCCAATGCTCCTACAAATTAAAGCTTAAGTGAAATAACCTCATTCATCAACTAGGAATTGGCAGGTACATGATTTAAAACCATGGCCTGAGCTTAAAACCACGATACCGTGCTTTCTCTGTAAGATGCCTCCCTAACAGTTCCATGGATTTTTGACTCACAATGTCATCATCCAGTGTCAATGTGGTGACTAAAGTCGACCATTGGTTTTATTTACATCGAAAAGAAACCAAGTTAGCTACTAGCAGACTAAACAGGGTAGGGAATACAGATGACCTTTTACACAGGCAGTGTTATCTTTACATCATCCCTTAGGTTTCCAAGCCTCAGAGGGAGGCTTGGAAATTAGGGTTTGAATGCTATTGGTCCCACTGGGCAGTGCCATGGCTGAGAGAGGATTATAGAGCTTTCTTAGTTGGTACCAAGTTGTGAAGTCCAAAAATAGAGCTTAAAGAGAGCAAAAGTAGTATTATACTAGAAAATGATTACAGTGTATTTAAGGAATGAAAATAATCCTCTGAGTTTCAATACAAAGAGAAGAAAAGGAAAGAAGAGGAAAGCGAAGGGAAGAAAAGGGAAGGACAAAACATTGCTACATGATAAGCCCCCTTCAGTCATTCTCTCTCTCATCTCTCTTCTCTTCACCTTTTCCTCTTTCCTCTTCCCTCCCCTCCCTCTCCTCCCTGTCAACTTTTGCTTTGAAGCTAAACACTTGATATTTTAGCCTAGCACTAAAGAAAATACCCTTTTATGTACAAACGCTTGGTAATTGCCGCAGAAAGATACTTTGTGGCTCATAATATTCATATAATCACATCAGTTTTGAATCGTACCTCAGCAAAGGACACTGGAATAATCCAGTTCCCATCTGTTTACCTTGTCTGTATGAGTACTTCTTCTTCCCAGTAATTTTATCATTTCTATTGTCCTCAGTGGTTGCTAGCAACAAAGCTACCCCAGTATCTCTGAGAACAAGTCAATGACCGGGTCAAAAAGAAAAGAAAAAAGGAGTAGATGTAAATGTTTGAAGAGGTGTGGGTGTTTGCTTTTATTTTTGTTTTTGTTTTGTTTGTTTTTTTGTTTTTGTTTTTTTGTGTGTGTGTGTGTGTTTTGGTTTTTTTTGGTTTTTTTTTTGCTTTCTTGGTAACAGTTGAAACTATCCTGAAGTCCTCAACCTATGCTACTAAAATTTTGTTTGTCAGGTAATATCTCAGTTCATAGACAACTGTCTCATGACCAAGCCATCCTCTCTGAGCTTTGAACATATGGCTGTGTCTGGTGGCTTCAGTGATTTCGCCAGGGAGAGTTTTATATGATCTCTATTTAAGGGAGCAGTCACCACACAGATGAGTGATACACTCCTGGAATTAATGATTGCTTGCCAAGTTTGAGGATTGACTCATTCTAAGCCAAAAGCCAACGACTTGATGCTGAAATGTTTTTGATTATCTGGGTCCAACTCTCCTTCACAGACCTTCTAACCCAATGCCGTTTGTACTTTGCTATTAATGGTGGATTCTGTATCTGGACTCCTTAGTTTGAAATTCACTTTCTAATCATAAACGTATAAATAGAGTAGGGGCCATACATTCCCAGGGACTGCTAATGAAGAATGATCTTCCTGGCAACTCCAGGCCTCCTCTCTCCTGTGAAGGCTTTCTTTGTTCCTGAAATGAAAGTGGCATTTCATCCATCTGGCGTAGGCTGCTGTCAATGAAGGAATCCAATCACATTTTACCCACGTTATTCTTCATGAATAATGAGCTCGGTCTTTATAAATAAATATGTGTGTGCTCCCCAGAATATAGGAGCGGCCGCGAGTGTCTCTGATCTTTCCTAAAATGAATACTACTTGAACAAATAATATATCAAAAAATATATATCCTAATAATTGTCGGACTCTAGTGGGGGAAAGTAGCGTGGATTACTGGTGATAGCTACCTATCAGTCTTGGAAATCTACCTAAAGGCATGTAGGCTGTGTGAAATTTTCTCCTGACCAATATTATATCTCACTTATGGTTTGATTAGTTTTTGTTTGTTTTTTATTGTTTGTTTGATTTTTTTTTAAGGTAGCACAGTGCTCTAGTCTTTGAGAACTTATCCCACTGGGTGCTCTCCTAGTTTTCCCTGGGGAAAGGGTGCAAGCCATCTTCTCTCACTTTGTGTTAGAACTTTGAAGTATGACGTTTTCAATTACCTACCAGACCTGGCACCTTTGAATAGAGCACTTACCAAGTATCAGAACCACTTTTCTGCAGTTCCTAATACAAAAAGTACCCTATTCATAATTTGCTTCATATGGATTGCTATCGTGCCAAGTTTAAGCACCTACAATAGCCAGGCTTGCATGTTAAATAGAATCAGGATCCTCTTAACTAGAAGAATGAATAAAGCTCTTCTCTGTCTTCTATATGTTTAACCTCTTTGAAACTACTGACAGGTCTTTTATTTTGGAAGTATATTTTACAAGAAGACTTTTTCAATATGATGTCTTTTCTTCCCTCCAGAGAAATAGGATTTAAAACTTTGTGCTTATACCCTCCAGGAATGGCTCAAGCAAACAGAGTCAAAATATCACAGCAGTGAAAAAAGATGCTGTATTGTTTCAGAGTTCAGATCTGTCTCTTGTGATAAAGAGATTTAAACCCTCACTCTTCACCGAGCGTGAGCCAATCTGAGCCATGGAATATATTGAAATGATAGAAAGCTTTCAAGTTGAGCGTTTTTGTGTGTACTCCATGGTTGGGGATTCTGTTGGAGAAATATGGTTAGACTATTTTGACAATGTTTAACCTGCTTAAATTGGATTTTTTAAAGTGCACAAATTGATGTTCTGCCTACTTGGAGAGTGTTTTAAAGATACCAAGACTTCAAAGAAAAACAGAAAGGATAAATCAGATGCAAACATTCCTGTATCCATCCTAGCAAAATTAGTTTATGATTTCCTAGGGCAATGCTAAATTAGAATGATGCTCAGGCATCAGGGCAAGTACTACTGGTAATCATCTTTTTTTTTTTTTTTTTTTTTTTTATGGGAGGGGGTTTGGCTGAGAAAAAGAATATTTTCACATCGGTGACAATCACTAAATGATATCAACTTCACAGATATTTTTCAAGGATGCAATTGAGAGCTCTTAGGGTCCCTGCTACCGTCATGGAGAACTGTGTCAGTTCCTGGTCCATTGGAATTTGCGGTGTCAGGTGACCTTTCTGACCCTCCCTATTACTCCCTGTCTACATATTTGGTCATCAGATATCTTTTTTCTTACTGCAGGGTAAATTAGGTCTCGAAAACAGTGATGTGTATTAGACACAATATCAGCTTCCAGAAGCTGAAAGCATTTTTTCAAATGAAGCCAGAGAGATGGAGTGATCTGCTTGATAATAAAGCTTAGCTTTAATGCCAGCTCCATGCTGTTACAGCATATTACTAAACAGCAAGAAATGTGGCACAGATGTTGTGGCGGCCATATTTTACACCATCCAAAAGGTCATGTCGCTTGTTATTACATTCAGAATCAATATTAAGTGAGCGTTCCAAATTTCAGCTGTCAGTTGAATTTATTGCTGCAAACCAAAGCTGAAGGTTTCTCGACTGTGATTCACGCAAGCTAACAAATTAACTAATATAAGGGCATGCCTAGAAGAAGCAGGTGACCCACATGCCAACAGCAAAAGCTGGGTTCTTACATAACTGTGAGAAAGGGCTGCCCCAGTTGCCAATCAGAAACAATTGCCATCTCTATATGGAAGAAAGGAAGGGAGGAAGGAAAAGAGGAAGGGAGGAAGACTCTCAGGTGGATAAGATATGCTGAGGACAGCTTCTTTAGATAAAGTCTGATGAATACATATCTGTCTGACATCACTCACATTAGTTAGCACCCCTTGGAGATTACTTGCATGGCCAGATTTGCCCAAAGGTCTGGTCACCTAACCTTACTCCATAGTCTTCTTTAGATCTAGACATGGAAACACTGAAGCAAGTGCTAATTGGGCTGTTTTATTTATCTTGCCATTTATCATCTGAACAGTTATGTTAGGGAGAGCCTTTCTTAGCTGTAGTCAGCTCTAGAAAAGGTATCTAATAGATGGGCACTCATTTAACTTGCACACAACTACAGTTGCCTATTGGGGAATTTCAAGTTAAGGAGGGGAAACTGTAGGTTATGTCCAATCATCAGATCAACAGGGGCATACAAACTCTCGGGAATGTTATACCGGTATATTTTGCACAGAATGGTTGGTGAGAAAATAATCTAGAAGACTGTTGATAGCAGTCGGCAAGCCTGTGAATTCATATACCCATGATTTTCTCAGAAATTATTTTTAAAACCTATCCTTAACCCTGCCTTTGTCCATGATACAGTCTCTCCAGTGTCTCTGTTGAGAAAATGAATGTTGCCCAATTAGCAAGTGGCCCAGATGATGTGCTGGGGCTTTTCAGGATGTGAGATCTCATAAGGCCACCTCACCAGGAGAAGGGAGCAGGAGGCAACCAGGTTGTGTGGTCCCTTAGCAGATGGAATTTCTCTCCTGAGAATTTCCAACTCTTTTTGGTAGATCTCCTGAGATTTTAGACGCATCAGTAAATCTCCAAAACGCTGGTATCTCAAAACTAGGTTTAACTAAGGCCCTCAGATCTTTCTTGACAAAAGTTGTACTCACTTTTGGATATTTTCTCTTATCCTGCTTTCTGTTACAAATGCAAGTAATGGTTTTTAATTGACTTTGCAGGAGCGTTTAGGGGAAAAAAAATCTGTGATTCTAGTAAATAAATACTTCAGTCAAGGACTATTCATTATTCAAGATTCAATAAACATTTTTAGAGTGCCTACTCTGGGTACATTCTATGTTGAATGCTCTGGAATAAAAAAGATAAACAAGACAGGGTCCCTGTTCTCAGGGCCTGGGGTAGAAACAGGTGTATTCAGGTAAGTATATTGCAGTGTAGCAGCGTGTAGTATAAAATTATCTTACCTTTTGACCCAGAAGGTTTATTTCTAGGAATTTATCCAAAGATACAGAGTAAAATTATGTTTAAGTGGATATTAGTTGTATCCTAGTGACTGACAGCTCAATAGATGATCGGTGACTATTTCTTGAATAAGTAAATATCATCATGAACTATTTATAAAAACAAAAATGGCAAATTCTGATGTGCAAAATAAAGAGAATTAGTTAAATGTGACATCTACAAATTAAAAGATTTTGGAGGAATTGGAAATGTGCGGATATTGAATGACACAGGAAAGGTTTTCTAAATATAGTGTTAAATGAAAGCAGCTTCAGAGAAACGTGTGTAGCATGATTTTGATTTTGTGAAAAGAAAAAATACACACACAGAAGAAAAACATTCACATCCTCCATGACCAAACCAAGGATTGATGGCTTTACCAAAACAGTAAAGCGAGGAATCATAAAAATCAATCCAAACATATCTAAATATTTTGTTTCTACTTAAAACATAGAAAACTATTTTTCCCCACTGATCTTCAGGGACAAGGCCCAGCTTTATCTATGAGTGTGAAATTTTTTCTTTCTTGCATAAACTACTCCCATTATGCAGCACGGATGACTTCCTTTTTCAGTTCTTTAAAATAAAGCAAGAAATTTAAAGGCTTGCAAAGAAGTCTGAATCCTGAATCCTGAATCCTTCTAGATGTTTACATGTTCCCCCTCAATTTTTTCCAGTTGTAGCCATACCTAATTTGACAGTATTGTTTGTAGCAATTTGCATGCATTGAGTTTTTTTCCAACGCACTCAACTTAAGAAAATGCTTTGTGTTTACACTATTTTATTGGTTCATGCTATATTTAACTGAATTGTGAAATTAGATTAAAATACAACTGGCATAAATAGGTTTGAGAACAAACACAGTTTACAGCAGCAGATGGGGGAAGGTTATTAGAGAATCACCTACAAGCGGGATGCTATGGATATGTTTGTGTGTTTTACAGAGGGGCAGAGGGTAGGGGCTAATCCAGCACATCAGTCAAATGAAGGTCAGTTAGGGGAGCTTCCCGGGTGTACTTGAGCAGGTTGAAATGAGAAAATGACTGAAAGAATAGAGACCACAGTTAATAGTGCTTATCTCTGGAAGAGGAAATGATGAGAGATTGGCTTTCTTTTTCTCCCTTTCTGTATCATTCAAACTCTTTACAGTGAATAAGTATAGCTTAATAAGTAGACAAAGTACTCGTTTAATTAATTTTTTGCTAAATATTAAAAATAGAAGAAGTGATGTGGCTGGACCGTGCTGTGTGATAGTCAGTCTTTGCGAGGTGTTATGGCACATTAGCTGGCAGCACTGTTCCTAAGTCTCAGATCTGCCACTTCTTAAATAGAAACTTTGGGACTGTTTACTTTATACTCTTTACTGCCCCGGTTCACATAACTGAAAAATAGAGAGAGTAGTAATGGCGTCCCACAGCCGGATTGTTGTGAGGCTCAGACGAAGTATATGGAGACTTTAGAACACCGCTGTTTGCATCGTTAAGTGCTTACATATTAGCTAGATCCTGTTTTACTGTTATTTATCTTTGGTCATCAAGGAGATTCATTCCTAAAGCGTGAGCCCAAACTTAGCTTTACACACCATTCACAGAAAAAACGCAAGGAAGTAAATGATTGAGTGAGAAACGTGTGTGTGTTTGTCTTGATGCTGTAGGATAGGGATTGGCAAACTATGATCCATGGGCCAAATCTGACCCACCACCTATTTTTGTACATGAAGTTTTCTTGGAACACAGCCATGCCATTCATTTATTTATTGTGTGGCTGCTTTCACCCTGCAACTGAGGTGAGGAGTAGCTGTTGCCGAGACCTCACGGACGGCAACTGCTAAAATATTTACTGCCTGGCTATTTATAGAAAAAGTTTGCCCACCCCTGCTGTAGAGGACCGATTGAGGTAGTACCTTAGAGAAGGTTTTCTGAGCTAGAAAGAGGTGGCTGGAAGAGAATACTCAGATGTGTGTTCATATCATGTGTGCAAGGAATCTGCTGAAACCAATAAGAAGTGTTTATGTGGAACAACAAACAGTGTTCCAAAAAAAAAAAAAAAGAATAGTGTAAGACCAACGTGAAGATCTTTGTCCACAGTAACAAAGGTGTTTAGGTCTAGTGTGTTGGGCAACAGGGAGCCATTACAGGCTGCTGGGCAGGACAAAGTAGGCATAACATGTCTTAAAGGAGATTATCTGCCAGTGGGGTGTAGGCAGGACCGGAGAAGGTAAACCTGTAACTGGGGCGTAAATAGGTACCTGTTAAAGTGATACAGTGATGAGGAAATAGGGTCTCAGCAAGAATAGTGGTTGGAAGGGAGTAGAAAATTAAGTTTCCCATAGTCCTTTAATCCTTCTAAGAACTATTTCCCATATTCTCACAAAGAAAACACCATGGGTTTCTTCCTTGGAAACAAGCTTAGTCACACATAGTCAACAGTAGAGTTTATCAACATTAGCAGAATTGCACAGTCTTTTCTGCAAAAGGAATTAAAATAATAATTCCAAAATGGGAGACTTAATCTGGATAAAACCCTACATTAGTCTCACAGGGCCTTTCTTTAAAAGTCATCTAGACATAGTATATGTGGAGGCTTTGCAAGCTTGACTTTGGGGAAATGACATTCAAACCATGTTATTCCATCAGAATTCCTTTTGCGATGGCAAGATCTGGGTGCTTACCTGGCCAGTTATCAATGTCTGATCTGACTTGCACTCCACTTAGCCCTTGGCTAACAGTGTCCATAGCGTTCGTGCATAGCAGGCTGTCAGCCAGAGCCGAGGGCATCTTCAGAGTCCTTTATTGTAGTACAGAACATCGTCGTAGTAATGAGGAGGAAGGAAGAAAGTTTCCATCCTAAATGTAAGGCAAAAAGAAAAGCATGCAGCATGCAACTTTGAAACACCATGCAGACCAGCAGGGGTAGTCAGTGGCTCTGCCTGCTGGCTGGAGGGCATTTATACTGTACCTTCAAGGTCTCCTGTTAATGAGTAAAGCCTCCATTGACCAAAAATCTTCAGCTACTCAAAATCAAGAAACAACCCAACAACAGAGCTGATGTTGGAGGAAATATTTACTGCCCTACCAACGAAGAACCTCTCCAGAATTCAATGGGGGGTGGGGGGAGGAGAGACGTGAACATGACCCTCAGTAGCCAAGACCATAGATTGTGAGATCCCCAAATGCTCTTTCATCGTGTCCGGTATTAACAAGACTGGGTGGGCACTTACATTTTAGACTCTTGAAAAAAATAGAACCTGTTACTTCCTATGGTCCTGTATCTAGTGACTTCACTGGGATCCACTCTTCTTTTGTAGTCTTGTCACCAGTAGACTTAGAACAACACAAACTAAGGAGGAACGACTTGAATAAGTGAGTTTTAAGAGATGTGTTAGTCAGTGGCCCTCCACTTGATGCTGGAGTCGGGGAACACAGTAGAACGAATGTGGCTGTGACACAGGCGTTCTGAAATGCTTTATAAGCCCTGGCAGTACAAAGATACCCTACTGTTGCAGCCCACAAATTCTGTTCCCAGCACAAGGTCATATCCAGCGGGAACTGGGGCCGTGGGGGAGGGAAGGAGGAAGGAAGGAAGCAATGCCAACTTTATACTTTGCCATGAAAGGTTGTGAGCCATCCTCCAGTGCCCCAGAGGAGCCAGGGCCAAGCTCTAGGAAGCCACATGACATATGTGAAATAGCCCATGTTTACAGAGATAAGGGAGAATTTCCCAGAGCCTGGAACAAGTCCCGATGACCATGCTGCAGGGAAGTCCAGCTGACCCACACACTTGGCACTAAGTACACGGAATCACATAGCAAGAACAGTATTTGGTGTTTCTACTCTTTCAGTCCGTTTTATTACATCCAGGAGAAAGCCTCCATTTCATATTAGCCCGTCTTCCCTCATAACCTAGTGAAGCCTCATGATTCGTGGATTCTGTATCTGTGAACTTGTGCACTCACTAAAATTTGCCTGGAACCCCAAGACCAATGCATGTGGCACTTCCACAGTCCTCTGTGGTCATGCGCAGACTAGTGAAAAATCCAAGTCATCCGATGTACATGTTCCCAGCTGAGGCCGAACAAGGGAACGCTCTGCCTCCTTGTGTGAGCTTTCATAATGTTAAGAGAGAAAAAAAAAAAGTTGCCTTTCACGGTCTATTTAATGCCACATTTTTCACATTTTTCTGCTATTTGTTGGTAATTCCGCTGTTTCAAATGGCTCCTGAGCACAATGTGCCTTAAGGAGAAAATACGTGTGTTAGAAAAGCTTGGTTCACACGTGAGTTATAGTGCTGTGGGCCACGAGGTCAGAGTGTAGAATCAACAATATCTATCGACTAAGACGTTTTTAAGCAGAAACACACATGAAGCTAAGCTATACATTGATCAGTTGATGACAATGTGGTGGCCAGACAGCCATAGGAACCTAACCCTATATTTCCGCTAGGAGTGGTCCGGCAGTATTCCCTAATTCAGTGTCACGGCGACTTTGCAGCACACAACTCCCACAAGCAATGAGAAATGCACTGATCATGAGCTGCAAGTAGCATTTTGTAAGAATCTGTAGTCACTTTTGCTGTCACATATTTGTTTTTCATGTATTATCATATATATTTGTCTGTCACCTTCTGCTTACGGCATACATAGTATTGTATAGTTTCCTTGTGTTAATCAAGTGGCGATACAAAGGTTTTCTTTCCTCAGATATATTTGTTTCAGTGAAATAGCTGAGTTAATTTAAAGAAAAATATTAAGTGAAAGATACGAGGCGCTAAGAAGTTTGGTACTATATACACACAAAATAACGTGTGAAGGAGGTAGGCAGAAAATAAGTTGATGGGACCTTGTGATTGGAGAACACATTTACTCTTCACGTTTCTTCCTGACTGCATCCTTAGAGTCTAGCTCTGCAGCTGACAGAAAATTTAACAGAGGTCCTGTGCCTTCGTTAACTGGGAATGCAAAGAGTAAATGAAAGTGATTGGGTAAGGGCCTGGCCATTCGGAACTCAGGTTTAGGCTGTGACAATCTAGACAGAATTGATGACGATTGTGGATCAAGGTTTTCTATAGTGTTTTCAGTTTCCTTATAATTAATAGCTGGTTTCTGATTTACTGTTAATGGAAGGCTCACCAGACTTCACCTTTAAAACACAAATTGACCAATGGCCTGGCAAGCAGCTTCTCCCTGGTCTGATGAAGACCAGCCATGTGCGGCCCCGGGAAAGGAAGACACTCACACCTCAGTAAGGCCCTCAGATCATTTCCAAGTTCAGCTGTTTGTAGCACATCTTTCTTCCACCTGCTTCATCGTCAGGACAAAGAGAAGGGAGGTGTTTGGCACTTGCAGCAAAAGATGTTAAAAACAAAAAAGTACAAGGGAGCAGTCAAACTGAAATGAGAGCAATTAAAGAGACAAAAAGTCCCCTTAGCTGCCTTTTGGGTACTTTTTTGATCTTTTCACCAAGGAATTAGTAGCTTTTAATTTTTCCCACCTCAGCTTAAAATACTGCTGGCGGAAAAGAAATGAACATTATGGGAAGGCTGCTTTGGATAAGAGAGCAAATGTTAGGTGAGTCAATCAAGCAGCTGTCAGGTTCCAGGCACACAAGGTCTGCTCGCCTTATGCTGGACAAGTCCCCAGTATAGAAGCAGGGCCTTTAATTCGCCATATTTCTAATCATCAGACTCCTGTCTCTACCTGGCTTGACATTTTTTTTAGGATCATCCATCCAACTTGCAGCGTCTGCCACTTCGAAAGGGAAGGGTGGTTGCTTAATTTTTCAACGCACAGGAAAAGGACAGTGCTTTTAAAATGCAGTATAAGCTCAGGTTCTGTTCTCACTACACAAGATGAAACATTGATCAGTTCCAACTAAACACAGGATTTTATTTTATTTTTTTTCTCTTTGTTTTTGTTTGTTTTTTCCTCATTTCTCCCAGGAGGGTTTTGTTCATCAGCACAAACCTGGCTCAGATCACCCAGGAAGACCAAGAGGCAGGGTCATGTTGGTCTGGGAGACCGTAAGGGCCAGGCCTGGGGCTGTGCAGGGTGAGAGTGCAACATGTCTGTGGCTGACCAGTGGACGCTGCGGGGCAGATCCATGCAGCACTGGCAGCTTCTTTCACCTCTGGGAACCAGAGCACAGCGTTTCCGAAGGAAGGGTTTCTGAACCCCAGTTTAACAAGCCCTCTGCAGCTCCAGTTCCAATCCCCAGGAATCTCATTAATGCAGTTAGATGGCATGGCAGTGCACTCTTAAGACCAAGAGCAGGTGTAGCCAGCCCTTCTTCAGCTCCACAGATGCCAAGCAAGTCCTCCATTCATTAGCCCAGCCTCTTCTGCTGCTGACTTCATGGAGATGCTTCTGAACTCCCGAGACCTAATACAGGCATGATTCCGCATCATTGTATTGTTTCAAACATTACAAAAATGTCAACCAATGCATGAAGGGTTCTCTGCCTACCAGCAAATCATTTGGTCCTGGTGAGAAATCACACAGATTTAGCAGGGTCTTGGTCAAGCTTATGGGTGGCATATAATGAATATCAATGTTTGTGACTGAACGAGATGGAGAGGGAGGGATTCTGGGAGTAACTGAGGAAACACACAGCAAAGTTAACTGGCCCGTGGAGTAATACATTGGTGGAGTTTTATGCAACCAAGTTCTGCATTAACTCAATAGAGAACAGTGGTCCAGGACCCCACTAGTGTCAGCATTGCAACGACAGTCATAAGACTAGATGCTAGAATCACTGTCTAACTCAAATTCTGGCTCCATACTTAATAACTTTTAGACTTCAGACAAAATTTGCTTACTCGCTAAAGTCTCAGTTTCCTTTTCTGTAAAATGGGGTAAAAATTATGATGACCTGAAAGGTTTGTTTTGGGTTTGTTTGTTTGTTTTTGTTTTAGTTTTGGCAGCGAGATGAAACGATGTGTGTGACTATGACTCGCAGACTCCAGCCCTAGGAATGAATGCAAGTGGTCAAAGCTCAATGCTCGCTGCTTCCTTTCCTCCTCCCCGTCCTCCTCTTCCTTCTGCTCGTCCTGTGGTTCGATCATGTGAAGCAGAAATAGTGGCTTTTGCAGACACTATTCATCCTTCCATTGTAGGCTCTGTCGTATGCTACAGTCATGTGACCTTGCATTGTGATCACAAGTGCAGCCCTCAGCTGCATGCGAGCATAGCTCTTGCCTTCTGAATGTACATTCCTAGTACTCGCTGTTCACCTGCTTTTAACCTTCCTCAGCACGCAGAGCTATGTGACTTTCGGGTGCCAGAGAAAGAGAAAACCATGTTTTCCTCTCAGTCAGCCAGCGAATCTACGATGTCACACATTTGCATTTGTCATTGTAATTCTTTTGTTCCAAAAAGGGGTGAACAGAAGGTTAAAAGGGGTGTCGTGCATGGGAAGGGAATACTAAAATGTGTACCAGTCTCTCTTTAGAACAAAATTGAGAGTTTGTGTTATTTGGGTTTTAATTCAAGGTAGAGAATCTGAAATACCAGCGACAAATGATTTGTGACTCCTACTCAATTTATTCAACTCCAAACTATTTCAATAAATCTAGGAATTCATCTATATCCTGTTAAATTAAGGTTTTTCCATTTTGAAGGAAATAGTGCCAGATTGATAAAGTCGTTTGAATTATTCTTTCTAAATATACTTAATCTTCATTAATGCAGCCCTGCATGGTATTTTGAGCCAATCTGAACTAACAGGAAATTTTTTCACATATCTAATTCTTAAAATAGACAGGATTTCTTTTTTTTTTTTTTCCATCTACAGTCTGCCAAGGCATGTATGTATGGAGATTTTATGTACATACATATAGAGTTTTTGTCTCTTGGTCCCCTATCCCAGCCCACCCTCATTTCTGGATCCCATATAGTGTAATTTAAGATGGTCTTTGAATTTTCTTTATTTCTCCTTTTTTTTTCTCCTCAATGCCATTGGAAGATAAATCAACTGTTTATTAATAGGCACTTCATTTGGTAAAGTCATTTACGGGAGTTTCTTTCTTTCCTTTACTTTTTTCCTTGCTCATACAGCTAATGAAACCATGTGCATTTCAATTTCCAGGCTCCCTGGACTCAGACCTAGGGAGTAGCTAACACACAATTGATTTCTAGCCCTGCAGGAAAAGGGGAAGCAGGAGAAAAGTCAGAGGGATTGATCGCTGCGGTGCGGGCCCTGTGGGATGCTTCGATACCATCCACGTCTTGAATGTATGAACAGTCCTCCCATCGATAGGAAAATCCCCAGGATAGTGACTTCACAGGGTCCAGATAGAAGTTTAAGCAGACAGGTGCGCTAACCCACATCCATCCCTCTTCAGGTCTCCTCTGCCATAATAAACTGACAAATTTACAAATTCAGACTTTAGAAACAGGCAAATCTGAGGCAGAAGCATTGAGTGGTAGTGCTGAAGCATCCTAAGGGATTGCAAACTCCAATGTCTAACAAGTCCCAGGTAGGTGGACGTGAGACAGTAAGTACTAAATTAGTTTTATTCTTACCTAAGCACAACACCTCCGTGCTTGCATTGTGCTATAAAACATGCTCGGGGGTAGGGAAATAAAGTGGCCAAACAATACATAGCCATGGGTCACCTTTGTCCTACAGCCTGCCACTGGTGACCCCTGAATTAGTCTCACATCTCATTTTACAGAAGAGGAAACTCAGAATGTGAGAAGCGAAACCCTTTGCCCAAAGTGCCATACTCAGAATTTTCCAGACTTCTCACATTTTTTTGTCCCTAATGCCTTTACCAAATGCCATGCTTAACGTTCAATTTCTAGCTGGGAAAACCAGCCTCTAATGCCTCAGGTACCGTGCTCTGTGGGATGCTTACAGTATCTGACAGGATTCTCTCCTTTAAAAATGACTGAACTTCAATCGGCTTCAGGAAAAATTAAAGGGGGATTCATTGCCTCTCACAAGAACAGAGAAATTCTAGCTAAAGGCATGGCTGGGTCCAGATGTTCAAATCATCGCATCTAGACATACTCTCCATCTTTTTTTTTTTTTTTTTCCTGTTGGCCTCATTTTCAGGAAGACTCCCCCTTGTAATGACGAGAAGTTCTAGGCTCATATTTCTATCTGTACAACAACCCAACTACTACGTTATAGTAGACCATCTCATTCTTAATGGATATAAATAACAAAATCCTAAAATTGAGTCTCATTGGGATAATTTGGGTCATGTGACCTTCTCTGAACCAACTGCTATGGCCAGGAGAAAGGAATACACCTTGACTAGAATCTCCCCAGTGAACTTCCTGGCCTGGGAATGTGGGGGAATGTTTGAGACACTGTTCCAAGAGAAGGCAATGGGAACAGAACAAGTGGAAACAAAAGAGAGTGACCATGCTTCGCCTCCTTACTTTGTTCAGAGTTTGTGTCTCCCATCCAGGAATCTTGGCATGGCTTAAGTGGCTGAATTTATAGGGCCATGTCTTACAGTCCCCTGAACCTATCAGAAGGCCTACAGCAGGGAGTGGTACAATTTCCAAGGAGTCAAATGCAAAAGGTTAACCTTTCTCTCTATTTTCTCCACTCTTTTCTGTAGCATACATTATTAAGCACTTACTAAATATCAGGCACTTTGTTAAGTATTCTCTCACATGTTGCATTATTTTATTCATACAACAGTCTCACAAAGCAGAGGTGAATATCCCCAGGGGGCAAATAGAAACATCTGCTGTGCAAGGTTCTAAATCTCATTCTAGGGGGAGCCGTGAGATCCCCCGTACAGGAGAGTGGGCCTGGTAGAACAGAAGGGGTGGATCACTATGCCCTGTCTCAACCACAGTACTTCTTTTCACTGTTCTTACATTTTTAAGTTCTGCATACTAATTTTTTTAAAGGCATTGGTGCTTCACAGTTTTTTCCCCTGAAAATCACTTAGCAAGTAATTAAGTGATTTTTACGTCTCACTATTCATACAATTACAAAGGACAGATTTCCAATTTAACCTCAAAAAAAAAAAAAAAAAGACATATAATGACTGAGAAGGTAGAAAAATCCAGGAATTACTGATTCCAGGGGTTCATATCTTGGGCTCCCTTCTGTTCAAGATCAGTCCATTCTTTCACTCCCTGTGGAAGCAGGATGGGTATCTGTCCTGCTTTCCTTTGGCCCTTTGTTTAGGGCCTGATTCTCCCCCCAGGCAGCTCCAGGCATTCATCCTTATCGTCTACCCATCTCAGCAGACAATGAGCTTTCTTTTTTCAATATATCCAAGAACCGCCCATTCATTCATTCAGTCATATTAGATCTGTTAGGTACAGCTTACATTGCATGCCTATCCCTGACCTCTGTGGCTGAGGAATGCCAGGCTTTGTTCGGCTATGATAGAGTCAGGTGCACACCTGTGCACCTGGGAATGGCGATGACCTTTGCAAATCACATGGGTTGCGAGTGCGGGAGAGATGGCCCCTAAGGGAAGCCCAAGGACTGTTAGTGGGTGGCAGGTGAGGCTGTCCACCAGCAGTATGGCAGAGATGGAGTCATAGCGTAGACCTTTAATTTTAAAGGAATACTCTTTCCAATATATTATGTTGCCTCTCTTTTGTCCTTGATATGCTTTTAAAAGTAGTAGCTTTTATATTTAATTTTTGTTGAATTCTTTTTTTTTTCCCATGGCAATTACGGAAATATAAATAATCGGTGGCGGATAGGTGGTTCCTGGAGGTTTGTGTTTTGTGACAAGCGGTGGTAATGCTCTTCTTTATTATATTGTTTACTATGTTATACCCACATATAATAGACATCAAGTAATGGATTCAGATCCTGGCCACTAACTTTGTGTGACCTTGAGCCAGTGCTTTGTCCAGGCCGCTCATTCACAGGGTTTTTTGTGAGGGTGAATTGAAACAGTATGATATACAAAAGGTCTTAGCATCGTGCCTACCTCAGGGGAAGTATTCCTTTTCTGTTTTTCAGGCGATTTACCCCCAAGGATCCTTTAACCTAGAAATTCCTTAGAGCATGTGAACCATAGATTCATTTACAGTAAAGGAATCTGTAAAAAATATCTCACAAATTAAATCTGTTTCATCACGAAAAAGCTACCTGATTTACAACTCATTCTGATGATGAAAGGGTTGTTAGTAATTGTCGGCCGCATGTACAAGCTACAGTGAAATACCAAACAAGGTCTTGAAAACAAGGCAAATATTTAGGTCTTGTGAGAGTCAAAGTGATTCATTATAGAATGGATCTTCGACAGCACTTCACTTATAGATCATATGTTAGTTAAAGTAATGTTAGCTGTGGTCCTAGAAAAGCCTGGAATCCCCTAGTAGCGTAACTTACTAGAAAATGTGTATTTCACTCTCGTCACTGTCCAACGGCCAAAGGTCCAGCCATCACCGAGATGATTCAGGAATCCAAACCCCTTCCGGTTAGTTTGCTGCTGTACCTTCACTTTGATCACTTTGAGCATCCTTTTTACTTGGCCAATGGAGAAAGTACTGCTGTGTCTTAATCACTGACTCGTCCGTGCCTCTCCCTTTCCATTAATGGTTACATGGCTCCACCTCGATGCAGGTGAAGCTGGGAAATGGAGTTCTGGCAACAACGTTCATGATAGAAGAGGAGGCAAAACAGTTCTGCCACCCTAAATCCCGCCGTCCCTTATCATGACGCACGATTCTGTGAGCATCTTGAGGAAA
The DNA here is from genome assembly GCF_057876585.1 of Rhinolophus sinicus. Taxonomy (NCBI): domain Eukaryota; kingdom Metazoa; phylum Chordata; class Mammalia; order Chiroptera; family Rhinolophidae; genus Rhinolophus; species Rhinolophus sinicus. The sequence continues at coordinate 102,205,964 of NC_142505.1, forward strand.
GCGCTGTGTCTCGTTTAGCATTGCATCCTCCTTGCTCAGCATAGTACCTGGTACAGAAATGTTTCCTGATGAAGTAAAGGAATTAGTGAGACAAACTGGTCAATAATCAACATAGGCCTCAAAAATACTTTCTAGGCAAACATCTGCAACCATTTGAAATCCATATTTTCCTTTTCTTACTCTCTGTCCTACTTCTGTGTTTGGAGATAGAAGAAGGATAATTATAACTTTGATAGCATCTGGCTGGAAGATTCCTGAGCAAGAGCTACCAGTGCAGGAAGTCAGAACCAGCTGTAGGTCAATGGTGGTTTCACCCTCTCCCCAATTCCTATCCTCTCCACAGAGCTAAGCCCTCCTCATTCCTTGGTTTGTGGAAGAGGAGGCAGAGGTAGCTTGGAGCAGGTGGAAGGAGCAGAGTGCTGTGTTTCCCTCTGGCCAGCCCAACTGTGGCTGCTCATGGGCGGTGGGGCTGTCGTCCTCCATGTTGTTTGAACATTTTGAATGTCCTGTTATTAATGATTATTTTAGCGTTCACATAAGCTAATGTCAGTTGTCTTTGTTCCTTGTCGATTGTGTTGTTTAGATCCCACCCAGTTACCTTTAATAATCCAACTTAGTGTGTGCTTTCGTTTATTTCTTTTCAGAGCCGACACTTCTTTGTTACTTGTTCCTCTAAGGCAATTTAGAGACCTGGTTTAAAATGTGTTATCTGCAGCCAGACTGCCTTAGTTCAAATCTCAGCTCAGCTGCAACCAGCAGGGTAAAATGGGACCTTAATAATAGTTCCTACCATGGGAGGTTGTTATAGGAAAAAAACAAAAACAAAAAAAAGGTACTGAGCACAGTGTCTGAGACATAGTATGTACTTAATAAATGTTAATCAACATTATTTAATTATAATTATCCAAGTATTTATACTTGAAAAAAATTTAAAGGGGACTAGATCCTATTATAGTTTACAGATGAAAGAAATAATATCATGAAAGTTGAGTTTCTCATTGCCTGGTTTCTTGATTTAACCTCTCTCTCAGCTCTTTGAATGTATCTTTGTTGTTGTTGTTAACAGACAAAATAAAGCAGACTTTTTTTTTTAAGACATGATGAAGCCATGCCCTGGCTTTGATTCCTGCACAGACTTTCCATTCATGTCAGTACGATTTCTCTGCCTGGATTGATGGCAGAATACAGTCTGTTTCTAAGACTGTTTAAAGCAAGACACAAAAGAAATCACACTGGCAAGGTCCACAGCTGGCAAAATGGGAGAGACTAAGCCAATGAAAGAAGCTGTTGATGCAGACCAGAAAATGTTTAAGCTAAAAAAAGGAACATGGCCACTGAAAGTCTGAAAGCAAAAAGTTTGATTTGGGTAACACAGTGTTCGACTCTGCGTGATACACACTTAGAAAATGCACACACTTGCCTTCCCCAACTGCCAGAGCATCATTTTTTAACACAGAGAAACCAAAATAGAGAGGGGAATAATGCTCTAGCAGATAGTTCATGCCCCAAAGCAAACCTAGAAATATGAACGCTGAAGTGCCTGGACCCATCAGAGTATAAGATATGATTTCCTGTAACCCCTGTATCACAGAAATGCCCCTCTGTCCTCTGTCACCATCCATGTGGCAATCATTATTAGCAAGACGTATTCCACCAGAGAGCAGCCCGTTGTGAAGAGGTGCTGCTTTTTCTCCCATCGCCTCTTAGGGCTTCTTTCTCTGTCCTTGTCCTCATGAGATCCCTGCAAAGACCTCTCCCTGAAGCCCCCAAGTGGTAATCCATTTATTAGACAAACGTCTGAAAACAGAGTTTCTCTATCAAATGCTTTCCATATTGAAAATGTTTCTCCATCACGGGTAGGGCAGACATTCAGCGACCACATTGATTCTCCTTTTTTTGAAATCCAGTGAAAAATATACCCTCACCTTTCATCTTTCACTCCAACCCCTAGAAGACGACTCAGAATCTCATGGCCCGTCACATTTTTGCTAAAGGCTTCTCCCTCTCTGTGTCTATATCTTAGCAATAACTGCCCACAAGGATGCATTTGGCTTGGATTGTAAACCCCAAATGTGTAAGCATAGCATCTCTGTAATGTCTTTAGATTTTATCTAGCAAAGCACGTGTCTGTAATAAAAGCTCTCTAGTGATGTTTTAAAAAATCATATTTCAATTTTTTGCATACTTTTTATTTCTCTTTAGTACACTGTATGCTGCTATTCACATAGACTATATCTATAATATGAACATGCATATTCATATAATATGAAATCCAAGTATTTTTGTATGTCTCTGTATTTGATATATAATACACCGACAACCTACATATGGAAATATTCCACAGAACATAGCAAAATGTTTCACATACAGTACGTTCTCAGTAAATATGTACTGAATAAATAAATGAGGATACTGATTGCATAGCACACAAGGAAAACAACTGGAACCCTAAGTATGATGGATGATTCCCAAAATTTGCAATCAGGGATCAGAAAATGAGTTCTAGGCTTGGTTGCAGCCCTCTCTTATTGTTTAATGGAGCAAATGTATTTTATGTGACCTACGCAGTGCTTAAGAAAATTTGGAAATAGTGGTCTAGGATTAAAAATAAAACAAACATCGAGATTTTCAGTTGCTTTTGAAATAGCAGACTGCCTGACCTCTGAGCCACACTCCCATGTGACATCAGTCATGTGGGGTGCAAGGGCAGTTGATCGTGGTCCCCAACTCTCCATATTGTTTGTCTCCCCAGCAGCTATCACTTGCCCTTATCATCAAGCTTGAAATATTGTTTTATTTTATTATTATTATTATTATTAATGTTGTTATGGTAAAGCGTAGAGAGCCTTTATCAGAAGCAGACTCATGAAAAACAGGTCAGGAAGGCAGCAATTTCACATGGCTAGCCTTTCTGGTTTATGGACTCTTCCAGGGTCCTTTAGGCATAGAAATTTCAAATGCTGTCTTAAAGCAAACCCTCACAGCTCTGAGCCTTTATTGAAAGTCCTACGCCTCTTACAATTGCCCTTTGGGGTGAAAATACGGTAACTGTCATGATGATGTCTTTAGAACCTACTCAGACTATTCGTATCAAGGGTCAACCATTAATCTCTGGCTGTAGGATCATTAGGTGTATCTGGGGACAACGTGGGGATGAAGGCAGAGCATGGTGGCACAAGTTGAAAGGCTATCCTCTCTGCTCCATCACCAATTTCCCTGGTGGTGATTGTGACACAGGTGCAGAGAGGTGTTGGGAACGCATCCCAACCAGAAGCCCGCATCAGGAGATGAGTTAGTCCACATGTGGCTCCAGAGGGTTGCTCGAGACTTGAAGACATCATGTTCTGTCTACCTCACTGACTATAACAGTTCCACTGGAGCCACAAAGAGCAGTTGTCTACATCCTAAGTTTAGGGGCTTCCTCCAGAGCTAGTGTTTCACACAGTAGAACATAATGGCTTCCTGGGAACAGTTACCGGAGGTCATATAAATAGGCATAGAGGTCTGTGCCTTTTTTTTTTTCTTTAAGGTGACCATTTTTACCCCCAGGAGGTATTGTTTTGTTAACAGGCATTTACATGATAATATCAGTGTCAATAAGTGCAATGTTACAAAAAGAATTTTGCTGTATGTCAAGTAACATTTTCACAGTTTCTGCAGGAGCCTTCTCCTCTGGGGTTTCTGTCCCTAATTGAGTTTTCCAATTTGGCTCCTCTTTCCTGCTGCACAGAAAGTGTGCAGGGGAAGAAAATCTTTAATTTTTGAACCCCCACACTTCCTGGATTCTCCAGGATGAGCAGCCAATGTGTTCCTACAGGCTTTTAGCAATAGGCTGGGGTGAAAGCATGTTTCCTTGCTGTTGAAGCCTCTGCGGAGCTTTGCTCTTCATGGGCAGAATTAAAGCATGGCCTGAAATTAAATACTCCCACCTTGCCTTCTGAGCTGGTGTAGTGCAACCTGGGCTTTGAAATCAAAAGGACACCAGTTTCCAACTAGTTCTTACTGTATGATCTTGGGCAAATGACTTAAAGTCTCTGAGGCTGTTTTTTCATCTGTAAAATGGGGAGTATAATCACGACAGCTTCGTGGCATGGTTTTGAGGATTAAAGGAGAAAATGACTGCAATCACTACATAATCATATGTAATAGATTATGGTGAATATGTAAGATATAGCTATCATTATTTTTCAACTTTCTTCTACCTCTTAGCCATTCTTTCTTCTTTTTATTCCTTTCTCTTTGGTAAAAGCACATGTAAATAATGTTTTATCTTTCAAATTACAGTTTATTCTTAAGAAATATCAAGAAGTGAACAAACATGGACAATGAGGGTGCAAAGTATTGTAGTACTGCAGGATAACGTAAATTTCTATACTCAATTTCACGTCTGTATTCACTTTTCTACTTGCTTGAAGAGAAATATTAGAAAAATGTTAATAAGCTCTAAATTTGAGAAGTAAGAATAGAATATGATAGACAGTGAGGAATATTGCTGAGGGCTCCTCTCCCCAATAATTATTATTCCTGAATATTTAAATTCTATTTCTATCCACCTATTTAATTGAGGAATATATTACAGTAGATATGTCACCCACCAGTCCACTCAGAACCCAGATAAAATCTATAGCCGCTTCCACAAACACACATTATTAAATGCTACAAGTGGCACATGTTTGCCAAATAAAACACTTGTTCGAGAAAAACAAACATTTACTTTGGGCAAGACAAATTACATGTGTTTATTTCAAAATTGTTGCTTCTGTTGGTGAGTTTCAAAGGGAAATCAGTTGTTTTGGTCCTAGCAGTTTAAGGGGGAAAGGTTGGCTGTTAGGCGGGTTAAGTCCCTGGTAATTACTTCCTTTACTAGGAAAATGCGGAAACAGTTTGCATTTGAAATGAGTCCTGTATCACGTGAATTTGCTAAGCTCTTGGTTAGAAAGGAGTAAGTTGTTATTTGTTGATTGCTTCCGTGTTCTGGGGACTGAGGTTGATTTGGGGGTACACAACAAGGATCAAATTAGTGGAACAAGCAGCAAACCCTGGAAGAGTTGAAACAAAAGAGGAAGAAGTAGGCAAATATTCTGCAGAGTTGTTTCCCATGAAAGATGAGTTAGGAGTTAGATCCATGGGAGGAGGTGGAAACACCATGGAAAAGACAAAAGCAAAAAGGTTCTCAGGAAGAAAATTTGTGGGGAGAGGAGACATTAGGGCAAAGCCACTGTGATGGGGATCTTCAAAAGCAAATGTGCTAAACGCAGTGTGGTCTCCTGGGGCAGGACAAACAGGTAAAGGCTGGAGTGGAGTTACTAGTATGGTGCCAATGTTAATCTCTTACCTTTGACAAACGTGCCATGGTGATGTAAGATGTTGACATTGGGGGGCTGGGTGAAGGGTCTCTGACAACTCTCACTGGATTATCTTTGCAACTTTTCTGTCAACCTAAAATTATCCCCCAAATAAAAGTTTATTGTACAAAATAAAAGAGTGAGGAATACTGACTAGAACAGTGCATTAAGTTGACCTGCAGTTTGGCGTAGGTGAGTGAAACTACAGCTAAGATGGAGAGGAAGGTTGGGACCAGAGGGAGACTTGAATGCTGATCTGGAGAACCTTTGTCCTGGAAGGGAGATGTTTTGTTTTTTTTGTTTTAAGCAAGTAGTAATCTCACTGAAATACAGTTACTGGAGGATTAACCTAGTGGTCGTGTCAAAAAAAAAAACAAAAAAACAAGCAAACGAGATTGATGCAGGTGGACAAGATAGAAAGTTCTTTTGGAGAGAACCATTTTGGTGAAAGAGAATATTTTATGCTTGTGTTTTTCCCCTAACGTTCCAAGAATATAGTGATGGTGGTGCATAAAATCAGATCTATCTTCCATGGGATTCAAGACTTGTGAGTAGATTTTGAAAGAGAGTTCAGGGAGAAACCCGCAGGGAGTAATGTTCAATTCTGCACGGGAGTGACTCAGAAAACAATCATCTAAAACAGTCATCCCCAAAAGTAAAGGGAGGAGAGAATTTCAAGGCGTTGGGTGTGGACAATACTTTGAAATGCAGCAAGGTCAACGGAAGCCATACAGATGTCACTAGGCAGGTGCCTAATAACCATCAAGAGAAGTGTGTCACTGAAGTGACGAGGACAAAAGTCAGATTTTTGAAAGACTCAGGAGAGAAAAAAGAGGCAAAATGCACATTTTATCCTTATAAAATTTCTTTAGCAAGAAGGAGAGGAATACGAAGCCAAATAATGGAGACATCTGTATGAGTAAGAATGCATTTTGTTGTTGTTGTTTGGTTGTTTTTAAAGACAGAGAAGAGTTTTTGTGAAAGAAAAAGAGAGACTAATAAGAGAGACTACAGATGCTGGAGAAGGTAATGGAAAGGAAACAGTGTCTTTTAGGCAGAAAAAAATAAAAGCAAGAGCATTTGTAAAGGGTTTGGCTTTGTCTTGACCAACACCAGCACCATTTCTCATCGGGAGCCATGTCCGCCTCCTAACTCATCTATTCATATCTACTCCAAACCCCTCATGACTCTCCATAGTTCAACTAGAATCTTACCACGTGGTACCCGCCAACCCCCACTTACTCTTTCTTCTCCTTCCCTTCTGTCTTCATCCACTCATCCTGCAACTCTTAGCTCAGTGGCCTGTACTTACATGAGACCTTCCACAGTCTCCCTAAGCTAATTCTCTCGTGTATGCTCTTACAGCCTCTCCTTTCCTTGCAATGCATTTATGGTAGTTTATTTGTCCTCTGTGTGTATTCATGCATGTGGAATTATTTGATAACTGTTTGTCTCCCCTGCATAACTGGAAGTAGCTGAGGGCTTTAGGGATGTCGTATCTTTTCCATATGTTTTCCACAGCCTGGGCACAGCAACCAAAACATGGAAGTTGCACATCTATCGGAAGTTGCTACTGAGAAAGCTGTCTGTGGTCGCGTGTTTCTGTGGCATGTCTGAAATTCCCCTTTCTAGCCGTCTTCCAAGGTCCCCAGGCAGCTTGAGTCAGCCATGTCCTCCCCCAGAGTACATTTTTTTATCGCATTTATACTGTCAGTTACAGGATTTGCCAACAGGAAGCATAAAGTCTAGTCCTTTCAGGGGGCAAACAGGGATCCACTCTCCATTTAGTGGGGATGAGGAAGTGGGGTCCCTACTTGCTAATCTTAGCCTGACACTGACAGTTGCTTGACCATTTTTCTGGAGTAGGGACTTAGAAATTGTTGGCTGCAGAAATATGTACTCAGTGTTGTCAGGCCTACTGATATTTGAGCCAAAGTCAGCCAAGGCAGTCTGACACCTTGGTATGTGGAAGGTGTCACTTGATCCCTGGAATTTTGACCCTCTTTTCTTTATGGCTTCCCACTTAAAGTGTCCTTGCCTTAAGTAGGACCCATTCTCAATGACAACCCCTTTAATGAGCAGAAATATCTGTCCCTTTAACAGAACAGCTCTTAGAAGCAATTAGCATTTAGGGAATTTCTTGTTTAGAAATAATGTCTGTATCCAATTACCCATTATGGACTAATTTGAAACTGGAAGATAGATGCTCATTTTTCCCTGTGATAGCACCTGCAAGTGTTTGTGGCAGTGGAGCTAATTGCGGCGGCGTTGTGAGTCGTCATGTTTCTGTCAGGATGTGAGTGAATGGTGGGTACATAGAAACCCCTTTAACAGGTAAGCCTTTTCTGAGCTAGGAGGCTCTGTTCCTTTCAAATTGTGCTATTTACCTGTCATTGCAGATCTGAAGGTTGAGTATGTTTCACATTATAATTACTTCTCTCATTGCCTTCGAGATCATTGCCTTTTGGCCACTGTCTGGGAAATGAAGAGTGATGCTATGTGTCAAAAATGAGTACCGATTCAGAAAAGGGAAGGAGATGAAACTTGCTGCTGACTGACAGCTGCAGGGGAGAAAAAAACCTTCTTTATTAATTGAAGGGGGAAACATGAATCCAACACAATGGGTTTCTGACCCCACAAAATTTGCATGTGCTTGAATGGAGTCTTTCTGACCAATGGATGGTTCTGGCACCATTTTGATAATATGGATACTATTTGATAACATGGATAATAATGGCAATAAATGTTTAGTGAGTGGTTATTCAATTCCAGGGACTATGCAAAGTGCTTTCCATGATTTATTCCATTTACTCATCCTGACAGCCCTGTTTGCTGATGAGAAAATTGATGTTCAGAAAGATTCAGTTCAATGCCTACATTTATTTAGCTGAAAAAATGGGAGCGCGAGGATTTGGATCCAGGCCAGGCAAACTCCAGGGCCAGAGCCTGCAGCACCAATCATATAGTTTGTAAACTTGACTGACACCTCCACCCAGACCTCCTGCTCCCAAGCCCCACCTCCATCAGCCTTCTGTAACTTAAATGTTGTAAGTGGGTCAGGTCACTCCTTCAAAAAGCCCCATGTTAGCAGTAAGGGAACCACTGCCAGCCATCCACTCTCCACGCAGGTGACTGGGCAGCACTCGGAGAATGTTCTGGTGGCTTAGTCCGCAGTCCCAGTGTGTTTGATTAGAGGAGGCAGCATGAGAACTTCCGACTGTGTAGCACTGTACCAGGCACCGAACATCTCATGTTAGGAGTGGAGCCCAGTAGGGCCAGAGCAGCTGACTGCTGTGCACGCACGTGGGAAGGTCTGCTGGGTGTGTGGCGTTGACTGACATGGGCATGGACCCTGGAAAGGAGTGAGATGGGGCCGGGAAGTAGCATTCCAGGAGATCACAGATTCCGCACCTTTGCCTAGGGCTGGCTCTGCTTCAAAGTGAAACTTCCAGAGGAAAACTAAATAAAGGAAAGCAAAGCCAAACAGAACAAATTCCCATTTAGTCAGCTTTTACTGTCCTCGGAGGCTCTGTGTTTATGCTAGATCTTAATTATGCTGCTTGTCAAAGACACTCTGAAGTCCGCTGTGGTCAGGGAGCTATTTTATCTTTTTATCTTTACAATCAGAAAAGGACTTAGTATGCTGAACCCTATCCTTGATGAGCTTCAAACTGGAATAAAGGAACATTTCTCTCTCTCCTTCCCAATTGTCCCCAGCTCTGTGCTGCCAGCTTTGGCCTTGTTAGGAGAAGGCAGAGCCTGGGTGGCCTTGGACAAAACTGTGAGGTCCGAAAGGGCTGCGTGAGCGTCCGATGCCCAACCCCTGGGAGTGAGTCCCAGACCCCAAGCCCCCACTCCCTGTACAGGGCTCTAGCCCAGACTAAAGGCACCCTACCCCCCGGGGCTAAGAGAAGTGAGCGGCCCTCTGGGCATATTCGGGGTACTATTGGGGGTTACTGGAGATTTTAGAAGCACAGCATTGTGTATGAAACAACTTTGAGTCGCACAATAAGGAAGCTGTTTCCTTTTCAACTCTCTGTTTGTCCATCTGATTAACTCAAGGCGAGCATCTTGGGCTTGGTGTTTTTCTAATCTTGCTGTCTTTTCCTTGTACCTATTTTTACCTTTACCTGCCATTTATGGCAGGTAATGCTTGTTCCACAATTTCTTGCAGGGATGTAACGTTTTCTTTTTCATTGAATGCACTTATTTGGAAAAACACATACATGTACTTAAAGAAAAAGGAAGTCAGTGGTAGTACACGATAAAGCAAAGGCTGGGAGGGACACAGGAAGGACTGTTTGACCAACGCTTTCATCAACGGGCTCGGCGTTCTGCTTCTCTCCCTGTAACTCAGCTTGTGAACTGACATGAGTTGTTCATGCGAATCTCTTCCCAGAGCATGTTTTCAGGGAGTCTTAAAAATTGTGGCAGATTCTGAACACTGAGCGATGAGCAGTTCTAACAGCAATTTCAGTCTCATAAAGGCAGGAGCCCAAAGGAAGATATTTGGGGGTGGACATCTTCACCCCCAGTCCATAGATTATCATAATCTATGCTAACGGTACTGGTACCATGATGGATATCAGACTCATGGGAAATTTGGACTTCCCCCCCACATTCAGGTACCTGGGCCCTACCCTCAGAGATTCTGTTTCAGAGGGTCTGCTGGGGGGCCGAGGTACATGCATTTTAATAACTATCCCAGAGCCAATGCGCATTCCCCGTTGAGAATTTCCACTGATAGAATTTGGTCAGTGTTAGCATTCAGCATTCTCTGCAGACCAAAATGAGGAAATGAATGTGGCTGCACTGTGTAAATATGAAGCCTTCCAGTGTGAAGCGCCCTCACTCATGCAAGAGAAGTGACCATGTCTATAAATGTAAATGCCTGTAAAGATAAATGTCAAAACTACGTTTCCAATTCATGCAGCTCCGTGTTCACCAAACAGCTAAGTGGCTTGACCATCCCTGTGGCCTCTCTTGGCCTCAGGAACCTCTTCTGGAAAATTGGGGTGATCATATTTACCTGCATGAAGGTAACGTAGCTGGCTGCACTGTTCATTAAGGTCCCTTTGGTCGTCATCGTGAGTGTGTTTCTATGCCCAAAGTAACCCCTTAAACACTTGCTCAGACAGAACGCCACTGAGGTCATATGAAAACGTTCTCAGTTCCTGTTCCAGGCAGGTCTTGAGCTGGGTTTTTATTTCACAGATCAGAGGAGCACCACACGTCGCTCTCTGCTAGGAGCATGACAGCCCCTCTCTTCACTGAGCCTGACGAAGCTATTTACCTTCTGGTCTCTGAGAAAACCAATGGGGTATGTCATGGGACACCCAAGTCTATCACGTGCTCTGATTCATTTCTAATCACTGACATTATCCGGGTGATTTGCTCAAGCCTGGCTTACACAGCGTTCCCTTTCAGCGTAGACATTTCATAACTAGCATTGTCCTGCCATACCCGAAGCCTTGTGAAAATATTTTCAACAGTTAACAAGCAGAGCCTGCAGTGATAATATGCTCATTAGGCCGCGTGTTAGTTTTCACGTCTTGCAGCACACATAATCTGCTACTCGATTTCCACTGAATTTCGGTTCTGCTGGGCATCAGCAGAGGAATGCTGGCAGCCCTGTGGGCGATGCCCAGGGCTGCTGTCTTTATGTTTTCCACAAGGCCATGCTGACTGTAAAATTACATATCTATCCTATTTGCATCTCCAGTTACTCTTTGTCTAGGGGGTCCCTTCAATCATTTGCAGAGACTTTCTTGATTCCCTGGTGAACAAATTCCTTCAGGAACCAAATTAATTTTAAAAGACACTGTGAAAGTTATACCCAGTAATCCCAGTGGATGATGGGCTGATTTCTTGAGTTTATTAGATCTTCCTTTGTTCTAGATCTTCCTTCTGTGTGTCTTAAAGCCACTGACTTGAAAAACAACACTTTCTAATTCCAAATTATCCGTTTTCAAATGGAGGCCTTTGGTCAATTACATATGGCACTTTTTCTCCCCTCTATTTTGGAAGCCCTGTATTTGGGGGAAAATTCTCTTTGTCCCCAAGGTCAAAGCGTCCCAATGCTATGGGGACCAAGAATATTTTGGCAATTTCATATTTTGCAAAGAAAAGATTTTGACTGCTGAAGGAATCATTTATTTTTGTTACCACTTTTTAAATTTCCTGGTGGCTGGTTATGAAGGACAGTGTTGATTCATTTCTCAGTCAATAAGTTAGTGCCTGGAATGTGCCTGGCAGGGGGTTAGGCCTTGAATGTGTAGCAATAAAGAATACCTATTTCATTCCCTAAAGGAACTTACAGTTAGTGAGCAATGCCAGTCTTCTAAGCAGATAAATACGATGGAACAAGATGAGTGGCATTAATAGAGCTATGAACAGAAGGCACTGGGATGGAGACAAGGGAACTCAGACAAGGCCTTGACAGATAAATGAGATCGTGTATTGGAGGAGACCCGAGAAGAGTCCAGATTGAATCTGAGGGACTGAGAACCAGAGATCCTGGGAAGCAAGCAAGAAGTAAGGCAGGATGGAATCAAATTTGGGCAGGGCTGGGAGGGCTGTCTCTGGAGAGGTGATTCTGAATCTGGCCCATATTTATGATTGGCATGCATGCACTGATAGGGGCATGATGCTTAGGTATGTAGACCTCACTTAGAGAGCTGTGTGGGGCTGGTAGATGGCAAAGGGTGAGGATAATTCAGTGGGAGAAGAAAAAACCCAAGAAGTGTGGCACCCTTCATTGTTTGAGACCCTTGGGACTTCAGTGAGGTATGTGAAGGTCGGACTAATCATGTCTTCACACTTAACATTTCTTGACCTTTCCATGACTTATCTGTGATAATACCTTACCCTATGGGTTACTATGAGTATTCGGTGAGATGACGATGTGGCATAACCACCTGAGAGCTTAGGATGGGAAACACTTTATTTTGACCACATTCATTGAATCCCCCCAGTTCCTTAAAATGTGTGACCTTCTTAAACAGGAATAAACTGAGTTTTAGACTTGAAAGATATGTCTTCCTCCTTTTAGACGTCTCAGAATATTTGCTGAGGGATACCCGAGGTGTCCTTACAGCTGGAGAAAATGAAACCAGTTTCATACCGGGCAGCGTACACGTTGCTGGAAGCAACTAATGGTGGGCTTGTGTATCGCACCTGCTGGTCATTTAGATACCCAGAGTTCTTCTTGAACTCCATCAGAGGAATCACGCACTCATGTTGATTTGCGGAAGTGTAGATGAACTGTAGTGCAACTAGTGATATCTGAGCAAGGGTCATACCTGCCAACTTTCATTCTTTCCCTATGAGACTAGCAGGTATTTTCTAGGATGCAAATAGTAACTTGCATGAGTCCTAGAAATGATGGCATGTTAACCCTGTACATTCAAACAAAATCAAATGAGTGTTTGCCGAAACAGTTGCCAACTCCAGGCATGTACCAGCCGAGACTTGAGTATAGACAAAGCCAAATACTTGATGTGGGAGGTATTAGGGAGATGCTTAGGCATAGACAAGAGAAGTGGCAAATCAATAATTGCTAAAAAGCACTGATTTGATTTTATCAAATTCTTTATCTCTTACACCATGAACATTAAATGTTCCTGCCTGGGCCAGATTTCTCTCATGTGGTCATGTACATGGGAAGAACGGGCTAGAGAATGCCCCATTGCTCCCAGTACCTGTGGTCTAGCACCTAAAATTCCACCAATCAAGAGTCCTCCACGGAGGAATGGTATCCTAAGCATATTCAGCTTGTCTGCTTTTGCCTTACTTGCTTTCTCTGCTCCTTTGCACAGATTAACAATTTTTAAAAAGACTTTTATTGAAAAACCACCGTGTTTCCCCCAAAATAAGACCGGTCTTATATTAAGTTTTGCTCCAAAAGGCGCATTAGGGCTTATGTTCAGGCGATGTCATCCTGAAAAACCATGCTAGGGCTTATTTTCTGGTTTGGTCGTATTTTCAGGGAAACACAGTAGCTAACATACAATGTTATATTAGTTTCAGGGATACACCATAGTTCTTCAAAATTTATATACCTAAAGAAGTGATCACCATGATAAGTCCAGCAACCATCTGACACCGTACCACACTATCACAATATTATTGATTATATTCCCCATGCTGTACATTACATCCTCGTGATTTATTTTATACCTGGAAATTTGGACCTCTTATTCCTCTTCTCCTTTTTAATTTTTTTTTCAATTATAGTTGACATTCAATATTATTTTATGTTAAATTCAGGCCTACAACATAGTGGTTAAACATTTATAAGTGACCCCCCGACTAGCCTTGTACCCCTCAGGAACTATACAGTTATTACCATATTATTGACTATGTTCCCTGTGCTTTACTTTATATCCCCATGACGATTTTGTAACTACCAATTTGTACTTAATCCCTTCCCCTTTTACATTCTTCCCCCACCAAAAACCCCCTCCCATCTGGCAGCCATCAAAAGGTTTTCTGTATCTATGAGTTTGTTTCTGTTGTCTTTGTTAATTTTGTTCTGTAGATTCCACTTATAAGCAAAATCACATTGCATCTGTCTTTCTCTGTCTCACACTCCACTCAGCACAGCACGCTCCAGGACCATCGTGCCACCACAGATGGCAAGAACCTATTCCCTCCCATGGCCGAGCAATATTCCATTGTATATATGTACCTCCTCCTCCTTCTCCTTCCCATCCTGTAATAAAGTTAGAGGTACATGGGCGAGGCTACGTTGCGAACCGAGGACAGCTGCCACCAGTACTGGGCCCGGAGTAGCTCTGTAAATATCCAGGGCACCCCATAACCTGCTACCCCTTGCCAGCTCTCTTAAGGTTCAGCCACTGATAAAGCCCCATTTGGTATGTGAGTTGAGTAAGGCAGAGTTTCAAGGAGTCACTAGAGTGGGAGTTGTAGTCACCATTTAGTGTAGACTTTGGTTTAGTGCCAATGCTGAGCCCAGAGCTACTCAACAAGGGTCTCAGAGCACACTGAGGCTAGTCACTTCCCACCTAGGAACTGTGGACTCCGATAGCTTTCCAAGGAAGAGTGCAATGTGGGTGGGGCTGGCTGCTTCCCAAGAAAGTTCCTCCAATGTTGGGGGAGTTGGGTGGGGTGGGGTCCCAGCGGAGCTCACCAGGACAATCAGATTCAGATTTGGCCTGTGGGGGTGGGCTCAACATGAAAAGATGGTGCCTACCTGCTGGCTGCAGTGGAAGGACCTCACACAGAGAAAATGCTGACTGTCCTCCAGCCCTTGCCTTGAAGTCATACACCTCAGTCTCCCCCGCCCCCCCCCATGCCTCTGATACCCCCTAAATGACCGTCCCTTCACCAGAGCCCAGGGTGAGTGCCTGTGAAAGAAAAAAATCTGTGTGCGAGCTGTTTAAATGGACGTCTGGGTTTCCTGCCACCTTCCATCCCACCTGGACATCGGAATCCTCGCTGTTTTTCACACCCAGATGTTCTGGGGGCTCCTCTTCCTGGCACCAGGACTCTGGGCTGGGGAGCCTGGTGTGGGGCTGGGGTTTTTCACTCCTCTGAGGGGAACCTTCATAGCCAAGGTATCTCTCCCAATTTTCAACCACCACACGGAGGTTTGGGATTGACCCATTTCGTGTCTCCGCTGGTCTTACCCATCTTATTGCAGCTTCTTCTTTATATCCTTAGTTTTAAAACTTCTGTTCAGCTAGACTTCAGATGATTCTCCAGGTTGATTGTTTTATAACAGTAATTTAGTTGTAATTTTAGTGTGTTCACCGAGTGAAGCAGGCATAGTGTTTATCTTCTCCACCAGTTTGTATCTTTCTCCTGAACAGATGAAGACTTGAGAGTAGATTTGGATCAACGGAAAATTTAAAGAGAATGTTACAGCATCTTGCAGGAGTGACCCAGGGAGAAGAAAAATGAATCTTCAACAGAGACAGAAATGAACCAGGGGCAGGTTTCCCATTCTCCACTCTTCTTTATTTCCAGGAGCAGCTCTGTTCTCTGTGTTGATATCAGATCCTGAGTCAGGAGTCACCAGACCTAAAGGGAGGTTCTGTGGAACTCCAAACTTTCCATTACAAGACACAAATCTAAACCATTTAAAACAGAGACATAGGCACTTATGATGCAGAGGTTAGATTTCATCCTTTCTTTTTTCCTTCCTTCCTCTCTTTCTCTGTATTATTATTATTATTGTTTTATGTTTTTAGTTGCTGTGTCCCGTTATGGAGTTGAAATTTACATACCAAAAAATTCATCCATTGTACGTATACAGTTTAATGATTTTTTTAGCATACTTACACAGTTGTGCAGTCATCCCCAAAATCCAGTTTTAAAGCATTTCCATCATCAGAAACTTTCTTTATGCCTGCCCATTTTATTTTTAATTAGCATATAAACTCCCTTCAAAACTGGCTGATAGATAATATTTTTTATTTGAAAACCAAGGAAGCATGTTTTGTAATATCTCAGTCTAAAAATGTCTTTAAATTTATTTTTCCAGCTTCTGTTATTCATTCATAATATAATTGCTATGGCATGAGAAGCAATAGAGCGGGAAAAGATGGTCTTTTATAGCTGTGATGCCCAGTTTACAGAGCTGCTCTGTTTCGCTCTACTTTGAGGTTCCACCCTGAGAGCTGAAGAGGTAGAACTTGTGGGTGGCAGGCAGGAGAAGAACCCACTTCTTGGGTAACACCTCTTAAATTGGAATTATTAAGCCTTTACTTGGCAGTAAATTGGAACAATAAGAGTAATAGTGTCTGCTACTTGTTAACCATATATTCAATTTATTCTCTTCACTTTCCTTGTCTCATTTAAGCCTCACCCTGAGCTCTCTCCCTTGATAACGAATAGGAAACTGAGGTTCTGAGACATGAAATACATTTTTCAAAGTCACTCCACTGTTGACAGCAAAGCCAGGAATCAAACCCAGGTGTGTCTTGCTGCCCTGTCTCTTCTTTAAAGATGGCACTTTATCCCATTTCTAGACACATGCATCAAGCAAGGCACAACAATCGAAGTGTTCCCTGATTGTCAGAGGTCTGCTTCTATTACCAGAAAAAAAAAAAAAAAAATGAAAACATGTGGCCCTAGGGAAAAAGGGTAAGCCAACATTACACTTAACAGCCACCCCCAAAATGTTAGGAATAAAAGAATGTTTTCAGGTGAGAACGCTTATGGCTGTGGAAGTTCTGAGACTTTGTCCTTTGAACTGTGCTTGAGGCTGAGTGAGAGGGGGAAACTGTGTGTGGACAAGATGCGGCTTACCTCACCTTGGGTGACTCTCCAGCTAGGAATGAATGTCACAGACCTGTGGTATTCTTGCGGAGGCATCATGATTCCGTGGCTTGAATAAACTTTGATTCGGTGGCTTGAATAAACTCATAATAGGTCGTCATCACAGAGCACCTTGGAGGGCATAAAAGGGGCATTGTCCGAAGTGATCTGTCCCTTAGCTAACTCCTCCCTGGACCACTTATTTGCCACTTAACACATAAACACTGCCTTGTATTAGATTGTTTCATGGCTGTGTTTTGTGATGACAAGTCCTGTGGTTCTCCAACTTGGTGAAGCACAACTGTTGTGAGAGCCACTTATTAAAAGAATAGGTTTCTGGTCCCCTGGGAAATTTTTGATACAGTTGTCTTGAATAAGGGCTCTGATAATTGTATTTTTATAGGGCTTTCCAGTGATTTCCATATTTGGGATTTTCTGTTCTTTAAAACTAAGTCCATAAGGGCATTTTGTTTCCTAGCATCGAGCAGAGTGCTTGGCACAAAGTGACGTTCAGTAGATATTTGTGAACTGAATGAATGAATATTGTAAGTTCCTTGGGGCCAGGGACGATGTAACCTACCTCCTATAATACTAGTAAATACTAGTGACCAATAACTGTTTACTGAGTGACTCATTTTAAATCTATGTCTTATTTTTCTTGTACTTTTGCTCAGCTCTGGGTAAACGACCATGAATTCTGTTTAAAGTCTGTGTTCTAAAAGCCCCGATGCCTCTTTAGTGAGGTAGTGAGGTGAGGTGGTGGGTATAACATCCAGGAGCTGATTTAGCACAGTTGCGAGAGGTCACTTATCCTAGAAACCCAAGGAGAAAACCAATTCCCACATTTTGCAAGTTTATTTTCCTGTAGTACAGTGAATAATTGTCCTGAGGGGACTAGATGGCATCAGAGGGTATTAATCTTAGATTTTCATTTCCTGTAAAATAACTTTCCACTTATTACATTCAGTGAGAATACTTTGGGTTTCAGGAAATATGCATATTTTATCACAGACAGTCCTAAGTGTGCTCCCAAATGTATCTGAAACTCAGGAGTTAAGAGGGGCAGGTGTAGGCAATTGAGTAAGCCAGAGGATGCCAGGCTAGGCTGTGAGAGGGCAGGAGGTAGGGAGGGACCAAGTCACTTGGGGTAAGGACAGCCGCAGGCGCATTGCTGTCTAATTTTAGGCTCCTTGGTCTTTAAAAGTTTCTTGGTTTGTTTTTTTCAATAGGAAAATATTAAAAATCAAACTGACAATAATAATAATAATTAATAGGATAGCATTTATCAAGCCCCTAACTGTGTACCAAGCATTACACTAAGATCTTTCACATATCATGCTATTTAACTGATTCTTTACAGGAATCCAGTGAAGCAATGTAGTGTATTACAAATGAGAGCAATCTCAACTAAGATTGACCCAAGAAAAAAAGGGGGTTTGCTCCTAAAACTGAAAAGAAGACCAGGGGTACCACCGGGCAAGTTAGGTTTCAGGGGCTGTAAGTGTCGTAGGATCCTTCTCTTCCCTCTTGGCATTTTCTGTGTTGATAAAGATGGCCAGCCACCAACAATTCAGTTTTACATCCCATAAAGATCAGTTCTCCTGGGAAAGAAGATTCTTTTACTGCAGAGTGCAGGAAGTCCCCAGGACCATCTTCACTTCTGACATTGACTGCAAAGTTTGGGAGTCCCCAGTATAACTTCAGTTTTGGTAATTTGCTAGCAGGACTCACAGAACTCACTGGAAGCTATTATACTCATATTGAAGGGTTATCGCAGGGAAAAGATACAGATTAAATTAGGTCAAGGGAAGGGACTCATGGAGCAGAGTCTAGGAAAGTTCAAACGCAAAGCTTCCAGTTATGCTCCCCCAGTACTCATGGACAGTGCTCATTTTTCCCAGTAATAGTGTGTGACAGACGACACACAGGGAGTATTGCCAACCAGGGAAGCTCTCCCGAGCCTTGGGATCTAGAGATTTTATTGGGGCTCAGTCAGAGAGACATGGGTGACCACCCACATGACTGAACTTTAGTCTCTAGTCACTCCTAAGATCAAGCTGATACCATGGGCCCAAAGCCCCCACCATGAATCACATGGTTAGACTATACAGTGTGGTCCAAACCTGCCAGGTAAACAAAGACTCTTACATGGCAGACACTCCAAGGGCTTTGCGATCACCTCTCAGGAGCCAAGGGCAAAGGCCAGACCTCTCTTTGGGTGAGGTTAATTGTTCACTGCACAATACCCCAACCATTCCAGTAACTGCCCTGGCCTCCATCGGGGTTATGGGCCCATCCCTGAACCAGTTGCTCTGGCATGAAATATGCTAAGTGGCCACACCTAAGGATGAGGCCGGTCAGCTCGTCCACTACTTAAACCAAGAGCAAGGAATGTTGATGATGCTCCAAGAAAACTGGGCATTGACCAAGCTCTTCTCAGTAGTAAATAAAATAAGAGGACTAAGACTGTGTAGGACTACACAGAGTAAATAAAACACCAAATTCCTTTTATTTTGATTTCATGGGATGTCATTAGCAAGTCCATGGGAAAACGATCTAAAGGTGACTTAATGTAGTTTGTACAAAATGGACAGAACCTCTTAAAATATGACAGGGGTGACTTAAGAAAGAGGTAGACAACTAACTTCATAAAAAGGCTCCCATGTGATTGCTCATGCAAATTCCCCACCAGATGGAGTGACATGAAAACGCCCTAGAGCAGTGGTTCCCAAGCTTGCAGTACATTAGAATCACCTGGGGAGCTTTTAAAATCGGAATGCCCAGGTCACACCCCATACCAGTGAAATGGGAGTGGCAAGGGATGGGATCCAGGCATCTTTATTGTTTAAATCTCCCTGGGAGATTCCCATGTGCTACAGCTTGGAAATCAGGGTCAGACTTTTTGAAAGCAACACAGTCACCACTGCTCCGAACCTGGGTGTCCAGGATGGCCGCATTTGCTTGATGAATTGAACACTGTCCAGTCGCTAGTCAGAAGAACTGCTCTTGAAAACCAGCAGGATATAGGGTGAAACCTGAGCCGGAGATAAACCTGTGTTCAAACCTGGCTTTTTCATTTACTAGGTGATGGGTCCTGAGCAAGTGTCTTAGCTTCCGCAAGGTACAATTGACTCCTCTGTCACCTCTAAACATATGGAATTTCTGAAAGAAAATATGGCGGAAGTGCCTGGCATACCAAATGCCAATTCCCTTCCTTATATTATTACATTTGTTGTGAGAGAGATAAAAACCCCTAGTCTTTTTAACCCCTGCCTCTCAGGCTTTGTTTTGTTGTTTTGATTTTCACATGTCTATGAAGGATTAAGAGAAAAAAGTGTCTCAGTTAAGGATGCAAAAATTTGAAGTTTTCTTTGTCATTAAACGTAGTCCCTTAAGTATTAAGTGAGGAGGTGAGTCATTCATTCCGTCTTTTATTCAACCAAGACTTATTAAATGTCTATGACAATGTTTCATCCATCCTAAAATGCACTCACAAAATAACTCACTGTTATTTTATGTATGAATAAGAGAGGGAAAACATTTGCCAATTAAACCATGACGTGCCGTCAGTTGCAAGAAGAACTCCTGTTTCATAAATGTTAAAATGAGCAAAGAAATATACACCATAGAATCAGTGACATGTGGTGACATCCAGGTTCTAGGTGTTAGGATACTGAGCCACACAGGATACTCATTCAGTCATGGGAGGCCACACACACCACGATCCACAGGGGACTTCAAGCCTCTCTGTCCTGAGAAGAGACTTGCCTCCATTTCATCAGGAGAAAAGTTTTTTTCATGCTTCTTTTAGATCATTAAATGTCATGCAGTGAATGATCGCTGTTCCACCTTTGAGCAATCCAGTGACCTGTGTAAATGGTCCCCGTTTTTAAATCACTTTTCTTCAAACAGGGCCAGTTTTAAATGGTTGTACATCATTCCATCCATGGATGGGAAAATGGGAGAATGAAAATGGCTCATCTTAACAGATCACATAAGTCATGATACAAGAAGGTGAGGGCTAGGAAGGAGAAGGAATCGATGTGACGATCCCCTGATCTTTCTTCCTCAACACTCCCCTTTCAGGTGACGATTTCGTGGTATTATTCCAAAAAGTAGAAGCTTGGAAAACATTTTCTGAATAGAGCCCTTTGTTCCATTCTATATATGCTTAATACAGATATGGCCCATTTTTCCTCTCTTCACGTTAAAGCCTGCTTGCCCAGAACTGTACCTACGTTTATTTTTTAAATTTTAATTTAATTTAATTTTTTAATGTAGCTGGCTAACTCTGTCCTCACAGGGAGGCAAGATGTTTGGAGAGATTTTGGGGGACAGGGGAGCCATCGGTGACTCTGACTCATCCCATTGAAATGCAACCTTTGTATTTAGTTTGGGAAATTAATGTTTTGGTGAGAGAAAAATGAATTCCAAAAGAAAAGGGAGAGACAAAAATAATAGCCACTGCAAATGCAAATGAGAATCCTAGTAATAGCATCTTGGTATGCCATGCGTGGGCCCTGCTCTAGTCAACAGAGCTTTCCTTTTGAAGGTTAGCAATTTAGAGAATAAGTTTGCCTGCCGTTTGGTAGGAGGGTGGGTGCCAAAGTTAGATCTTTAAGGAAATAATCTTATTAGTCCCTCTTATCAAGGAAGCTTCTGCAGTGTGTAGACTTTGAACCTGCCTAATAAAAAGTAGGTCTTGTCAAACAGCTCCCAGCTCCTAGTGAAAAGGTTGAACTTTGTTGGTTTAGATCGTCCAATCCAAATGCAAACATGTTTCTAAGCTTCTGTTTGCATACTCTAGAAAAAAAAAAAAAAAGACTTTCTCATTTTCCCTGACTCTGACACTAATAGCATTCCAAGGGGATGGAAATTACTAAATCGCTGTGTTAATGGCACATGCAGAAAGGCAGAAGTTTCCTGTGTCACCTGAAATTTAAAACTTCCCATTGTCATCTTTTGGGTCGTTTTATTTATGTACCTCTTTGGCTTTTTTGTCTTAAGGGATCCTGGTCCTTCAGTTTTTCTGCCATTACATAGCTGGGCTGACCCCCTCTGGAAGTTGTAAGGCTGAAATTTTGACAGCTTTGTCATTTTCATAGCTATTAGAGGTGATGTTGAGCTTACAGGATTATTGCTCTCCAGGAATACTTCACTACATAATCAAGCAGAAGGTCAAGAGGGAGGGAGGGAGGGAGAAAGGTGGGGGGGGAGAGGGAGAGGGAGAGGGAAACAGACAGAGAACTCTAAATCAGGAAAGACTGACTTGTGCCATGAAACACGCATGCAGCTTCAGGGAGGGCCTCCTGCTTATGTCCAAGTGCAACAATTGGCCCCAGTCTGGGCCCACACTTGTCACAATGGACAACAAAAAAAATTGCCATTAAAGTGAGTGGCTTCTTAAAAAACGGGCTTCATGCTTTGTTTCTTCCCCACTATTAAGGCCCTTCTGGAATCAGATTAAGGCAATGCACTGCAGCACATAGCTTACTTAGAGTAATGGAAAGAGAACGCGCTCATGTCTTGCATTTGCCATTTTGCTCCTAAGATGTGGCTTCTAGGTACCAGCCTGGTATGTAATGCAACCAGACAATAGAGCCCAGATAGAATTAAAGGAAAGTATGAAACTTATTCTGCTGGGAACAGAATTGAGAAGAGTTTCACTCCAAAAGTTTGCATGGTGGGTCCTTGCAATAAGGACAAGGCACCATGTAGAATTCCTAGAGACCCAGACTGCTTTAGTCCATTTTGGCTCAGCAAATTCTATATGAGACCTACTACGTGCCAAACATTGGGCAAAACATTAGTGGTTCAGCAAAGTCACGGGCAGGAGCTTCATGTCTAACGGGGCTTAAGGCAAGTGAGTAAATGGTATTCATATAAGGTGATAAATGCAATGACAGGACAATAATAACTTTTAAAATTGTTGAGCACCCACTATGTGCTAGTCACTGTTCTAAGCACTTTACGAGGAATGAGTTATTTAACGTACAGAGTAGACTGTCATGCCTGGAGCACAAAAGATACAGAAATTCCCTGGAAAGGAGGTGTTTGAATGAATCTTGAAGGATGTAAGAAATTAGTTCATATGTGCAAGAAATAGAGGAATGGAAGTAACGCCTTGCTAAATAGAGAATAACTCATATATGAAGGCTCAAAGTATGGCACAAGATGAAGTTGTCCAAGAAATGTGGTGTTCCTGCAGCCTAAAGCAAGAGTCAGGTGACGAAGAAGGAGCAAAAGATAATGGGATGGGACGAAGGCTTTGTCCTATAGGTGATGCAGCCACTGGAGAATTTTTAAGTAGCAGTGATGGTCAAACCATCTTTCTGAGCAGTGCCTATCTTTGATGGCCCAGTGACACAACCAAGGGACAAGGCAAATGAGAAAGGTAGTGGCCGGGGAGGGGGACAGAGAAGAAGCAGTCATGTGTTTGTGAGCCCCAGTGAGGTGTCCGGCGTAGCACACAGGCTGGTGATGGTATCTCCACGACTTACCGGTGCAGAAAAGGTAGGACACAGGACAAGACTATGAGATAATCTGTCAGGCCAGCAGGTTACACTCATTTCTTCTTTAACCATTCTGCTGCAGATTAAACTCCCCTTTTGTGCTTCTGTGAGGCAGCTCCTAGAAATACAAAGGTTTGCATCCAGCTCTGGAGAATGTCAGGTTTCCTGGTGATCTTCGCTGTGGTCAGTGGCGCCCATTCCCTCCTGAGCGGAAGCTGGCCCCTCCATTCTGAGGACGGCTTTGGGTATCCCAGTTAGAGGGGCAGGGCATGATGTTGTAAGATTGTAGAAATCTCTGAAATATCCGGTAGTGGAAAGAAAGGAGTCAAACCAACCCAGATTCATGACTTGGAAGGCCTTATAAGGAAGGAGGAATATTACCCAGCATTCTGAAAAGGGTCTTTTTTTCTAGAGAGCTTACCGGTTCTACACACACACACACACACACACACACACACACACACACACACACACACAGTGCTACAGTGGAAAGAGCACTGGCGTATTGGAGGAGCGGGGAGAACACCTGCCTACTGAAAACATGGATTTTGCTTCTGCACTTACGACTGGAGCTGCATTTTCTCTCTCTGTTCCCCCGTATAGTGCCACAACACAAAGCAAACCTTCCATTGACAATAAGCCAGACAATTGAGGCCTTCTCACTGTCTCAGTCTGCAGCCCGAGCAGACATCATTCCAACCTCCCCCTCCTCTCACTGCACCCCCCCACTGCCCAGATTTCTCAAGAGCCTCCTTGGTCATTTCAGGCTTGTAGAGCCTTCGTAAGTCCTAACCACATATCAGCTTTCTAAATTGAGAACATGATGAATTTTTAAATTCTTGAACCTGTGCTGTAATAATCTGCCTGCCATCTTACACATTACGATGCAGGAAGGCAACAGATGTGTTTTCTTATGACTCGGGGAACATGAAATATTGATGGGGGACAGGGGTGTGGACGTGACATTGAGGTTCGTCTAAAATGAAGGTAGCCGTTCTCATCCCAGCTTCTCATTTTCCATCTTTCGCTCCTGACACTTAGGACGTGAAGAAAGCCCCAAACCCGTGATACCCAAGGTTAGTTCAATGAAAGCTCTTAAAAGGCTGTGCAGTGAAATCTGTCTAAAAAGGTCTTTATCAGTCTCCAGGGACCAATTGCTAATGCAGCTAATACACATTTGATCTATACAGATGATTTTTCCTTTGTCCCCAGGGGAACCTCTACAAACACTTTGGATTTACATGGTGCCAAGCCCGAGTAGCCTGTCGGAAAATAAATAGCATTTTAACACATTCAAGTATCAGTTCCTGGGATGAAAAGTAGCATGTGAGCTCTTCTCTGAATTTGCTATCTGGGCCATAGGACATAATCAAAACTTCATTTTTAAAGCATTCCTTTTCCCGGTGACATTTCACTGTGAGGCACTGCATTCTGAAGAGAAATGGCACAAAGCAGAGACTCCACTGGTTCACATTTTTTTAAAAAAGGAAGAATAGCATTTCATCTAGGACAGTTGTTCCAAACACATGTTTGAGTGCCAGGTGGGCACCAATGGTCAAATAGGCAGGATAGCCTTGAGAGGCACAGAGTCCATTTTTTAAATTATAATATTTGTGGTGATGCGTGTTAGAAATACGTACATATACACACAGAGGGAGAGATGTACACATGTAGTTATGTATCATTAGCACGGCTGAGCTGTGATTTCATTGACACTCTTAGCTAGGATGAGGCTAAAATCGCAAACAATAAGTCCATTGGAAGAAAAATATTAAGTGAAAGCACCAAGGACTAGTGGAATGGCAGCTGTGGCAGCCACCGGAAGGGCTGGCTAGAGCAAATACCCCGAAGGTGGAAGGACAATGACTAACAGCTAGGAAACGCGGATCTAAGGAAATCCCCCACCTATGCAGTTACTAGGAGCGTTGGGGCCAGCTCTCCTTTTCCTGACCCGGATGGGAAGTGTGCATCTGTGAGCATACATCCCCCGGCAGCACCACAGGCCACTCCTGACTCCCTCTGACTCAACGGGGTTTGAATCACAATCCCCATCGTCTAACGTCCTCTTTCCCTTGTGCACAAAACAGCACATTCATGGTGCCCTGATCCAACATGTCATGTCAACCCTCTTCACAAGAAAAAGGACGAAAGACAAGATGTTGCCAGCCACTCCAGAGACACACCTTTCAGACAGGGAGTCCTCCAAATGCGTGGGCTCCACACTGGATTCTCAAGTGCAAGGGAAAATTTGTAACTCCCTAGGGTTTATCTGATCTAAGATGAGCAGATGGTGATAGCAGAGCTTAGCTACTGAGGCTTTAGTACGTGCCAGGCACGGTGCATTAAGTATGTCTGTGTGTATAGGTATGTCCGTCCAGGAAAAAACATAGTATGTATAGGGGTCAGTATTATGCACATGTCTAAGCATCCACTGGGAGTTTTGGACTGGTGTAGACATACCTGCATCTTCTTTGCCATTTGCACATCTTAAGACACCAGTTTAAAGATCATAGTAAACAATTGTTCACCTGAATGGAAACAGGAAGTAGGTGCCTCAGGTGGTTACTTGTGTTGTTTTGCAAGCAATGATATTTTCCCTATTCTCCTGCCCATAAGACACACCGTTGCCTCTGGCTAGTCTCAGAAGTATCTATTTAAGGATATTCATCATTAGGAATTGAGCCTGAGCGTCCACATGGAAAAGTGTTTCCATATTTACAGACACAAAGAAAGGTCTGTGTCGTAAGACTAACGTTTGAACCCCACACAGCGTAAAAGTACAAATGGCCCAGACAAAGTCAGCCTTACCCTCAGATGAAGTAAATAGCAGGTAAGAGAAGAAATGTTCAACTTAACGCTGGTTAATTTAGTATGTATCATGGAGGGGGGAAAATAAGGGAAATGTTAACTTAATGAGGCAAAATCATGACTTGCATTAGAAAGCGATTAGCCGTGATGGGTGCCGTGAATAAAGCAGGGCCATGTTACAACTTGATTAGGCTGAGGTGTTGCAGAAGAGCTCATAATTCATGTTTCAACTGGACAAAGAGCTTCAGCAAATGATGCAACATTCTGCATTTTTGTTCAGGTGGTTTGACAAGAAGCAAAAAAACCGGAGTTGTTTAAAACTCTAATTGAGAAAACGATCCCACTGATGTCCAGGGAGTGAGTGCGGGTGTTCCCAGCGATGTAGTCACAATGTGTGGGGGCATTTCTTAGCAGTGCATGTGGTCGAACCTACTTCTCTTAAAGATTTATAATTTTGATGCTCCTTGTTTGTGTAAGCAAGAAGTGTGGTTAGTACGTCAGAAATTCATGTTCAAGGACTCTTGTGTTTATACAGAAGAGGTTGTCATTATTTGTTAACCATTATCACTTTTAGAAGCGATATATGGACAAACTTGCGTATTTTCAAAGATGTTAATAATCACAAATGTGTGTTACCATCCAATGAAAACGCAGCCTTTACAAAATACAAAGAGTTTGAAGTGTTGCTTTTCTCATTCAGAAGATTTAGAACTTCCGTGATCACCGCAGGGCTTAACAAAACCTTTGGAACCTCAGTTATAGAGAATATTAAAATCAAAATGTAAAGCAATCAGTCACTTTCTGGAAAAAAAAAAAAACAATTCAGTTCTTCGTGAAGCACTAGTCTTGTGCTCAGTTATTAAAGCCAAGGTATTAGATTGAGTCAACACAACTTACTGGACAGTGAAATAAAATCTGGCCGTGAGTTCCCCTTGTTGTACCTTTGGCCTTGTGGCGGGGATGGAAGGAGCATGGGAAAAGAAGTCAGAACAGGATTCTAGTCCATCTCTTCTGGGTGAAATGAAATTGAGTGAGTTCCTTAATATCTCCAACCCTCCCTGTCCTTTTTTATTAAATGCTAGTTTTGTGTTAGAGTCAAGGTTCTCAGTCTCTGTCCCTCGTAGTTGAGCAAACAGGACGGGGTGGGGTATACATAAAAGGATGGAGGGTTCTAGAGAATGGGACTTCAGACCAGTTTTTTCTCCCCTGTCAAGTACAACAGCCCTATTTTGGGTATCGGAATTCTGAAATAGTTTTAGTTTATAGTTTAATCACCAGAAAGGTAGTCAGTTGATTTGCAAATTGTTAGAATCCCCTTTTTAAACAAACAAAAAGAATGTTTCACGATCCTCCCTTTGATACTATCAATGTTTATGCTCTTTAATTTTTATTGACATCTCTGTCAGGGCCAAGTTTATCTGCCCCTGTCATCTGAACAAGTTTATTGAAGGCAAATGATAGCAATGAGTACAGTGCTTTGCACACAGGTTGTCAATAACAATCGGATTGTTCGGGGAGCATCGTGGGGGCTCAGGCATCTGTAAACCAGGCAGTGTAAGTTTTGTGCCATTTACCTAATAACCTTTTGAAAATTCACAATCGCCGAGGTTTATGATGAGATCACAAGGTACTAGGCACTGAGTTAAATACTTCAGATTTCTCACTGAATTCTCCAAATTCTTGAAGTGGGTCTCAGCATCCGTAGTTGACAGGTCTGTGGGTGAGAAAACTGAGGCTCAGGGAGGTTGAACAACATGCCCGAGGCCACAGAGTAGCAAATAACAGGCAATCCCTTAGGCCTCTCCCACCCTGTAGAGCAGCAGGAGGTTCCCCAGGGATCCTTGCCAAGACTTTCAGCCTGAGGTCAGCCTCTAAGTTGATTATTGCTTATTTATTTGAGGAAGAAATTATTTTCTCGAATAAGCTTCCTCCCAAAACGTCCTCTGTGCTCAACACTCGACTTAGTTGCTTAGAGGTTCTTTCCAAGAAAAATTGTGATGTGGGTTAGAATGTTCAGTGCAGAGAATGAAATGAACTGCTTGTAGCCCAGAGCACAATGGGGCCCAAGGGCGGTCAAGGCCCCCTCCAGGGTCAGTGGACTGGATGACCCAGCGTTCTGGGTTTAGGGAGCCAGTATGCAAACTCAAAACCATCCCACAGGGTAACTTGTATCTACTTTTTCATTCATCAGATCTTGGGTGCCTAGGTTGTTGTATCACTGTGATGGTGGTGGTGGTGGTGGTGTGTGTGTGTGTGTGTGTGTGTGTGTGCATGTGTGTACGCGTGTGTGTGCACACGCGCTGTCATGCTACCTTTCATCTGTGTGTTGTTGAGAAAACCTCTGTGGCTTCTTGCGCTGGAGTAAATCCCCCACCGCTTGCCTATTGTTTGTCTCATGGAGTGGATTTGCCCCTCCGGCCCCGCTCCACTGACCTACACTGTTCTCTCCCATTGTTTCCATGTCAGACACCAGTTTTCTACCCAAGGTATCTGAGTTGGGATGGACTAAGTCATTAGAAATGACAGTCACTTGAAAAGAAGAAACAACTGGCAAAACACAGGAAGGCCCATTCAAAGGAAGCCTTTAGAGAGAAGCAGGTCACTAAAAGAGCTTCTCCTCGTGTTGCTGGATGAGAAAATGGACTTTCCCCAAGCCGACTTTGTGCCTAGATAAACTGACTGAACTGTGAGGTCCATGCCAAAGGTTGTCTCACTAAGCGGTGCCTGGGGCTTTCATAAAGTGAGGTCACCTCGGCCTGCCAAGCAGAGATTTTCTCGCTAGACACTGGAGAAGCTCAGGGCCCTCTCACTACTCCTACAGAGGAGGAAGTTTCTGTCATCATCCTCCCTTCTCTGTCCCAGCGTAGAGTTCATTTTGCCTGTGGCTCATATGCCCAGCTCATAGCACGTTTGTCGAGCTCTCGACAGGAAGGGAAATAGTGGACTGCAACTTGGAGAATTGTTCGTTTCACTGAAGAGGGGGCTTGGGGACAGAAGCATCACTCGACTTGGCTAAATCAGTGGTCTGCCCATCCAGGGCTGTGGCTCGGATGAGGCACCGAGGAGCATTTGTTCAGTGAGCATGATTGCGCTTCGTCCAGCTCGGGATGTTAGTCGTGTTGCCAAAATGCTCCTTCTTCCCTTAACAGCCCATTCTAAGTCAGTCTTCCATGAACTCATCAAAATATTGTCTGTAGCACCTCAACTTTGCTGCTTCCATATCAATGCCCCCAACCCAGGGAGGCCACTTGCAGTGCGGCTTCCAAACTGTGATCTGAACTTTCCTCCCTGGAGTGTCTACTGCCCACTCCAGGGCGAGGGGCCTGTCCCCTCAGCTCATTTGCCATGATGGCCGTGCTTCAGCGCTCTCCTGGCTCCTAGCAGATGAGTTGGGACACGCCTCAAAGTGCTTTTGTTTCCTTGGTTGAATCTGGGAAGAGAAGGGGGGAAATATATGTGGGAACTGTTGAATTGTATCCACGAGGATTCTCAGTCATCAGGATGCCAGTGTGTTTTCCAGAGCCTAGAGCTGACATAAATAATGTAGCCCGGCTGGCTTTGTGCAGGCTTGCTGAGGAATGCTGATGCAGAGAGGGCCAAACTGGGATCTGAGGCTCCCGGCTCCGGGCGCAGCCTTTAAAATCCTTTTATTGAGTGGTGGTGTTGATCCTGCAGGAGGGCCTTGGCAGGCTGTGAGTGCCAGGAGAAGCCGATGGGAGTCACTTCGGGGGAGGCTGCCTCACTGGGTTTCTGGAGAGTAAGAATCTGGTGCAGCCTGGATGGCTCCAGCCAACGACTGGTTAATTTCATTTTGCGTTCCTAACCCCAGAAGGAATAGGACAGTTCTGTCAAGGCCCTGAAAGCCCTGGTAAGTGTGCAGCTGTTGCTAACAAGATATGACTGGCCCCTCAAACATAGTTAAAAGCATCTTGCTAGCCTTTTAGAGCCTCTTGAAGAGCCAAATGAGCTTTGCGGGAGAGCTAACCCCAAATGAAGTCCTGCAGCTTAAGCTCGTTGCAGGGCAGAGTGTGCACTGGGGAGAGCAAGAGGGACCGACCACAGATGCCACAGTTCATTTGCAGGAAGGAAACAAATGTGTCTTTACGTGGGATTTTTACAGGAGGTCTGCCAAACCAAATATCCAATTGAAGCATCTTCCAGATTTTGATTTAAAGTGTAACTTAAGCCTTGTCTTGGCTACACACCATAGAAGTCAAGGAAAAGATGGGGCATGAGGGGGATAGAATAGAGGGATGTCAGAAGTAATTGTCGTTGTTCTTGTTAAGAGACACGTTCTGGGCATTCAGTTGAACAGACAACTATCGCTTGCTTCTACTCTGGTGGTTTAGAGAAGGACCTCAGGGAACATTTGTTTTTGTTTTGTTTTGTTTTTCCTTTTGATTAAGGCATTTGGGGTCTAGAAAAGAAGATTAAAGCAGGATCCATTTAATTTATTTAGTTTGCCTCACAGACATGAAGCTCCAGCATGGTAAGTCTCAATTATATTCCTACTGTTTGGGGTAACCCGCTGGGGAAAGGGTTCTAGAGTGGGAGTTCTGAGCAAGGATCTGTTACCAAATCGGGGCTGTTTTACAGTTTTTGGCCAGTGATAGGAGCTGGTGCGTCAACACAGAAAAAGCATAGTTGACAACTTTGGTTGGACTGGAAGGAAGGGTCTGTGTGACTTACCCATTACGGGAGGGTTTTTCTGCTGTTGGCTGGTTTGACAGTTAATTTGGGAATCTCATATGGAAACTCGCTAGAGTCCACTTAAATTCACACACAAAAAAAGGGGGAAAGATACTTTATTTTTTACTTTCATCATGGAACAGGTGTGTTTTTTTCTCTTTTAAATTGCTACGTAGTTGTTTTGGTGTATTTCTCCATTTAAAAGTATCATTCAAATATATTTTATGAAATAATGTTTGGAAATTTCGTTTCTGATAGAGCCTATGATGTATCACTATGAACTCGAGAAATTGTTTTAATCATCTGATTGAATTGGTGGAAAGGAGGCACGTTTTTTGTGGGGTGTCATTTTTTGTAGGGGCCTCATTTATCCTCTCCCAATAGTATCCATGCTTTGTTTACCTGCTCCTTTAAATGATTCCATCAAAATTTTTATGCAATAGTCATAAGTGCCTTCAAACTCCTCTCTGCTTATACAAATGCTTTCCCGGCTCAGAATTGTTGTTTTGTCTTCCCTGTCAATTTCTGTCATCATGAATAAGGACATGGGGTGGGGGTGGAGGGGACGGTTGGTATTGAGATTGCTTTAGTCTGTAGGATCTGTTTCAACAGTTTTCTCACAAGACTTCCATTCTTTGGGCAATAGCATGCCCATCTGTGAAACGGGCTTGGGATCTGACAAAAAATGTAATACCTCCACCCTTTGGAAGCCTTTCGGTCATGGCTGTGAATGTTTGAAAGAAAAAATTGTAATAGAGAATTAGCTAATGACTTGTCTGCAAGCCGTTCTCTGTAGGCCTGAGTTTAGCAATGTTTTAAGTGCCCCAAAACTGTGTTGCTCGTTGGTGTTTATTTATAAGGGCATTACAAGAAAGTGCATTTTAACTGCAGAGAGAAATACAATACTTCTAATAAACAAAACTCAGTTTTTATAACCTAAGAAGTGACCTGAAGGAACACGAGGAATTGATAGAAGGCTTTGGTTCTCGGGTGCAAAGTCACCGCTTCATGTTTAATTTAACAAAACATTAAACATTTCATGTTTAATTTAATGAAACATTAGAGCACTAGCATCCGTCACCTTCATGACAGAATGTCAGAACTATGGGGTAGTCTCAGAATATATGTTCTTTCTGCAGAATTCATGTATGACACTGGAAATGGTTCACATTCAAAGACCTGTACTGTTTTCTAGGGGTCTTTTTTCCCTCTGATAAAAGCAGCAGCAACAAAAAGCAAGTAAAACAACAACACATTAGGCATGCACTACTAGTCTAGCTAATTTTAGGGGGGCTATTAGCAGGCATTTAGGCAAATCTATTAACATTTAGCATCAGCACAATTGCAATTGCATTTCTGCTTTTTGTGCTTCTGAGAACATAAGCACCAGGATCTCCAGGACAAGAAAAGAGAGAAGGTTGAAACCATTTGTTAGGTGGTAAACTTTTAAACCCATTGGGTTTTTTAATGACCTATGTATGAAAGTGGGGTGAGATATTCAGAAAAAAATCAAGTAAATGCATCGGTTTGCTAAAGATTATTCCCAGTAAGAGAGAGGAAAACCTTTGTCCTGCATCACTTGCCAGCTTTTTTCTTAGTCTGGAAAATGTGGTTGAAGGTTGATAGTGGCTTGTGATGGAAAATTCCCCTTTTTTGTATTTCAAAGTGCTAAGCTATAGAGGTGCCCTATTTCTCTGTCCGTATTGCAGATTGGTTGAGGTCTATATTCATCTGATGCTTAAAATGTTTTGCTTCTTTCAAGGGAAAACAATTTATGTTTGAGCAATGAAGCAACGAAGGTGATTGCTAATGCACAAAACATGTGTGTACATGTGTTCACATCTGTACACATACACACACGACATACAGGGAACCCCCGCCCCGCCCCTCAATTCTGCCTCCTTCATCCTTTCATTTGAATGAGCTCCTGCACTATTTCCGGATTGCTGTATAAAACACAGCGTAGAATTAGGCAAGTGCGGTGTTTTGTGACAAGAGTGCAGATACCTCTCCGTGTTATTATATACTCAGCCTGAATGTACGGCTTCCTCATGTGCCTGGAAATGGCTGAGACCAGATGCTTCAGAGAAAGATGTCAGATTAATGCAAGTCGGAGGAGCATATGGCAAGAGAAAATCATTATGACAGTTACTGACCTGAAGAGCAAGTAGCTTTTTTAACCTTTAAAAAAAAAAAAAAAAAAAAAAATTGGTTTAACCCCATCCTAAGTAGCAACCAAAACTTCATTTACTTGAATAATTTTTTAACTCTCTTATAGGTTGCATTCTGGAATGGGGGTGCAGGAGAGAGGCCTAGACCACTAGGTAACCCTATTTCCTTTGATGGGGGAGAAGGGGTGGGGAGCCCCTTCCCTTGCCCGTGGCAGCGTGGATGCTCAGATGGTCTCCTGCTCCCTCCTCCACACCTGTTCTTTTGGCTTCTGGGTCTGAGTGCTGAGATCAGATCGAGTAGGGTGGGATCTGGCTTACCTTGAATAGGCTTGGGATGGCTTCTCCCTCTCAGCAAGGAGGTCCCAGCAAAGCTCACCCCAGTGTGTGGTCCCTGAATTCAGAGGTGCCCCCAGCTGCCCTGCCACGTGGCCTGCTGCCTCGGTGACCTCTCTGTGACCACTGTCCTGACCCAGGGCTGGCTCAGAGCTGACAGAGGTTGATGACCAGCTCTCTTCATTTCAAAAGACCACTTTTGATCCCCATCTGTGTGCCGGGCTTTCTGAGAGGCACTGGAAGGGAAGGCAAATGAGACATGGCCCCCACCTTGAAGGAGCTCCTATCTCATGGGAAAGACCTGTTACCGTGTTTCCCCAAAAATAAGACCAGTCTTATATTAATGTTTGCTCCAAAAGACACATTAGGGCTTATGTTCAGGGGATGTCACCCTGAAAATTCATGCTAGGGCTTATTTTCTGGTTAGGTCTTATTTTTGGGGAAACACTGTAACAGAAATGCGTAAAGCATGGTCTTTGGTGCTGGTGATGCTGGGGGCTGAGGAAGGAAAGCCGTACGTGGCTGCAGGTACCAGGTGGAGGCAGAGGAGAGGACAGCCTTAGAGAAAACATCTGGAAAACCTTCATGGACACCACTGGTAAAGAGAAGTAGGCTGAAAGTTTCCCCTGGAAGACTTGGGGCAGGGCCTTCCCGAAAACGGCAAGCACCTGGCAAGCGAGGGGATGTCAGGTGCTGAGTCTAATAAGGCAGGGACAAGGGCAGGAGGAAGGCAAGGACTGTACTAGAAAAATGAGTGGAGCCCCCCAGGGAATGCCTTTGCATACTGCCCAGTCCGCACCACCATTTCAGCAGGCTAAAGCAGCCAGGCAGCTCTAAACCTACGGCCAGGGTGGGCATATCAAAACCACAACGCAGGGGGTTCTGGGAGAGCGCTGGGGTTCTACAAAGTCCACGTCTAATTCAACTTTTTAAAAAAAAAAAAATTCTGGCTGCCCCTGTGTGGGCCAAACGAAGGTGAAGGTCCCAGATGGAACCTGGGGCTGCGAGCTCTCAGCCTCTGCAAATGGACAACAGGGTATGTGTAAAGTTATTTCATCTGCTGGCTAACTTGCTTTAAATCTGAAAAGATTTGAGAGAGGAGCTTTTACATATACAAAAACAGTGTATTTGGAGACAAATTTTCTCCAAAATTCTGTAATTTTCAAGTGCTCCTACTTGAAAATCTTATTGTGGGGGTGGGGATGGGGGATACATATGTTTATGTTTGCATCTTGGACTTATGTTTATATGTGTACACGTGTGTGTGTGTGTGTGTGTGTGTGTGTAAAATGTAATAGTGGGTGTGTTGGAATTCCTTCACATGTTCAGAGCGTCTGGAGGTGGAATCAGAAATGCACGTTCAAATGCCAGCTCTGTAGATAAAGACACACACAACTAGCCTATCACAACTAATGAGTGCCTTTCTGCTTAGTCCATGGGTTGCAGTTTTTTGTTTGTTTGTTTTTAATTTTCTCACTAGCAATTTAACTTTTTTACCCTATGGTAATGGCAGAGATGCCCCCACTTCCGCCAGAAAGCCCTGACAAGTTCCCCGGGCGTGTCTTTTAGGAATGTGGTGTCAGCTTAGCGTCTCTGTGGGATGGTGGAAGGGCGGCTGCAGAGCCTCTAGCCTTTGGCTCCTCTGCTGCCTTTTGACCCTCACCTGGCCCCAGGCCCGGAAGGGCTGCTGCTGCTGCTACAGGGCAGGCTGTGGGCAGAGGCTCCCTATGGTCTCTGCCCTCCTGAATTGTCAGGGCTCTCTTAGCAGTGAAGTGCCAGGCTGGCAACGAGAAACCTGGGGTTGGGCCCTGGCTGTCTTGCTGCTATTGAGTAAGAGCGCTGGGCGTTTCACATTTGTTGAAGTGACTGAGCAATCTGTGCCCTAATTTATCTGTCTGAATAGTAGATGGTAATACTTATCAACTCTGTGGGAATAATGTAAACAACGATATACAAATATATATACAGTGGCCAAGATATGAGCTCAGACCCGGTTCCACAAACCAGGCATGACGTCGGTGCATTCCGGGCCTCCTGGTTCATGCTTGCTTACTTCCCAAGGCCTGCGCCTCTGAGGGCTGATGCTCTGAGGGCCTGTTGTGCCCCATGCATGTTCCTTTCTCTCCATGCTGATCCACTTGTGGAACTCAGCCCTTTCCCTCGGTCTATGCAAAAAACAAATCACAAATTGGCAAACAAACAAAATCCTGCACCCCAGACCTCTGGGAGGAGCAGACTTTACTGAAAGTGCGGGGAAAGGAAGAGTTTTATATGCCAGCAATAAAAAGCATTTTAGATGGAATAAATTTGACACCCATCGTCTTAAATAGTTCCTGCAACTCAAGGAACTCAAGGAAGCAAAGTCATTAAAGATCCATCCACGTGGGGCTCCCGCTCCCTGGCAGACACTTCCCTGCTGCGGGTCTGTTTCTCTCTCTTTCTCCCTCTGTCCGTCTGTCTTTTTACTCCCTCTCTGCCTCTCTGTCTCCCTACCCTTTCTCCTCTCCATCCCCTCCCCTGACAGGCCAGAAGTCCAAGTTTCTCCCAGTGTATTGACACAGAGCAGCTCAGTTCTCTCCACTTCCACCCAAAGCCAGAGCCCTGTCAGTACACTGGTGGATGGGAGCCGAACTATTCAGGGCTTAGCCTTTCCCTCGTTCCCAACAGATTCTGTCAAGAAGATAATGGTAGAGAGATTTATTTCGCCCACAGACATGAATAATACCATTCCCCATCACCAAACTCCAAGCCACCAAGAAGGGAAAAGTTGTTATGTTTTTCTTTTAAATATTGTTTTATGTATTTCATTATGCATTTCAATGTCCTTCCCACCGATGGACTGACTGACTGACTGACTGATAGAGGCAACGTGTCCATTGGTAAGAGCGCAGATGCTGGTGCTTTGCCTCTTACTAGCTATGTGGCTCTGAGTAAGT
Source organism: Rhinolophus sinicus (assembly GCF_057876585.1). Classification (NCBI taxonomy): domain Eukaryota; kingdom Metazoa; phylum Chordata; class Mammalia; order Chiroptera; family Rhinolophidae; genus Rhinolophus; species Rhinolophus sinicus. The sequence goes on from NC_142505.1 coordinate 102,242,041, forward strand.
TACACTAGCCCCCCTCATCAGCAGGGGACATTTTCCAAGATGGATGTCTGAAACCATGCTTAGTACCAGACTCTATGTATGCTGTGTTTTTTCCTATACATGCATACCTATAAGAAAGTTTAATTTATAAATTAGGCAGAGTAAGAAGTTAATAATAAAATTGAACAATTATAAAAATACACTGTAATAAAAGTTACGTGAATGTGGTCTCTGTCTCTCTCTCAAAATATCTTAATGTACTGTACTCACCTTCTTCATCTTAGGATGTGAGATGATACAGCGCCTACGTGATGCGATGGGGTGAGGTGAATGACGTAGGCATTGTGACGGAGCGTTAGGCTCCTATAAGGGTGACTTGGCACAAGCACTGCTATACGGGGACAGTGGATCTGATAACGGAGAAGGCTACTAAGTGAGTAAGAGACAGGGAGCTTATACAGCGTGGACGCGCTGGACGAAGGGATGCTTCACCTCCCGGACAGGACGGTGAAAGATTTCATCACACTGCTCAGAACAGCACAAAATTTAAAACTTACAAATTGTCCACTTTTAGAATTTTCCACTTAACATTTTGGACTGCAGTTGGGTAACTGAAACTGAGGAAAGTGAAACTGCAGATAAGGGGGGACTTTACTGCGCTTAAGTTCTCTAAGCTCCAGGTAAAGGAGGGAGAGCCATGCTATCCCTGGTAGGCTTGTTACATAGTTGAGAGAATGCATGTGAAGGTGCTTGTCTCAGAACCTGGCTCACGTAATCATTTCCTTTGTCTATACTCAATTTCCTCATTTCATTTTTATTCAAATTTCATGACATTTTTCCTTCTATTTCCAAAAGAATTTCAGTTCAAGTGGGCAGGCTGCTGGGATTCTGGCCCAGACCAGGTCACACCTCATACCACCACTATGTGGAAATTGGCAGAGTTACTCACCCTCCTCCATCTTTAAAACAAAAGGGGGTAGTCCTGTTGCTTTCCTCCAAGCAGGCTTTGGGTTAGTGGGTATATTTCTCTTCAGCGACCTTCTTCCCTACTGCTGTTTGAACCAGACAGCTGACAACGCAGAGCAGTTCAGAATACCTGGTGTTAGCACAACTCTTTCCAAGCAGAATGTTACTGAAAACACAAACAGTCATGATTATCTCATCCGTCTTTAGTAGCAGAGAATTCAATTGTTTGCTCTTGGTTTCAGTCCTCCAAAGGCGGGGCTGGTGGGGGGCAAGGAACAATTATTACGACTAAATCTTAATCAAGAGTTTCAGTAACAATATTGAATTAGAAAGTTACTAGCTACTAGTTAGAGCATGGCTTAGCTCATAACGAGCAAATCAGTCATTCTGTGGTGATTAACATCTATTCAGAACAGAGAATGTATTATGGGTACTAAATTATCATTGGAATTAATGCAGTCTTTTTAAGGGCTTAAAATATGTTAATAAATACAGTATTCCAGCACCTGCAGCTCAAGGAACCAAAGTCATTAAAGATGGATATAATTATATTTATTATTGTAGAGATCTAGGTGAGGGGAAAAACAGTTTAATGAGCATGAATGAAACAAGGGTTCTTTATTTAAAACTTCTTACCTGAAGAAATGAGGAGTTGTTTCACAGACTCATTGAATGAGAGACCCATGTAAAAAGTAAATCAGGGACAATACTTCTCTAACCTCTGGGTAATGAACTTCAGGGGACCCTGAGGACATTGTAAAAGTCTCCACTCTCTTCTCATTGAGCTTAGCATGGGATTCAACTTCCCCCACTATACCCACTATTCAGCTTCAGCTTTCACTACCTTCCTACTCATGCTCCACCCAAGAGCCACCCCCACCTTCCAGTCTCTCAAACATACCCAGCTCTTCCAACCTCAGGGCCTTCGCACATGCTGTTACCTCTGTATAACATTTATTTTGCAATAATCCATTCGTACATTGCCTGGCTTTGCCCTAAAAATTTTAATTATTAGCTAACTTAATCCTAGGTCCCATTATTATCCCCATTTTACAGACAGGGAAGTGAGTCAGAGAGAAGTTAAGTACCTTGCCTAGGTCCTGGTGACTTGAGGTCGTCTGTTCACCAAAGTTCTGAGGCTTCTTTGTAGGGTCAGCTACTACGATACCTCAGACCTCATTTCAGATGTGGTCCCTGCCACCTGTATCTAAAGTCCCCCCCCCTTGACACCACCATTTATCTCTTTCGAGATCCAGCTTCTCCCTTGCAAAGTGCACTAGCACAATTTAAAACGATCACATGTATGTGTATTTTTAGTTGTCATCTCCCTTTTCTGGCACCATTATGTCTGTGAAGGCAGCAACTGTTTTTATTCGATGCTGTCTCCCCAGCCCTATTAAAGTAACTGACATTTAATAAATACTGAATAAATATTTGTTTAATGGATCCTTGCACTCATATGTTCACCATTTGCTGCCTGTAGCAAGAATAAAATATTTTTCATCTATCTGTATATTCAGATCAATTGTCACATAGATGGGAAAAAAATGTGTGTGTAAACTATATCTTTTCTCAAATTTTTATGAAGAGACGGTAACTTTCTTTTTGTGAGTAAATAATTTCTTAGTCAATTGATATAAAAATGACAGCCTAACATCACCATTTCTATATGAAATCTGGGTCCTTGTACATAAAATGTTTGGGGATCATAGCCGGTAAAACTGCTATTTGACATGGAAGAAATCAGAGGACCTGAGAGGAGAAGCCACTTGCTCAAGATAGAGAGCTGGTTAGGACAGCATTAGATTGCAAACCTTCGTACTCTCGGCTGGACGCCCACTGTTGTCGCTGCCCACCTGCCTTGCTCACACAGTTGCCCAGGCTGATAGCATCAGGAGAAACCCGTCAGGAACAGAAGAGCTTTTTCAGAGGGACTTTTGCTGATCTAAGAATGTTGTGCTTCCAGGCCAGGAGCAGTAGATTCAAGCTCTCTTGTTTTCTTAACTCGTAGGGGTGTTCAGGTGAAAATGAACTGCTTGCCTCTCCTCGTGGTGGCATCCATCTTGAAATGCTATTTCCTGTGATGAGGTGGAAGAAACAGAAACAAACACACATCGTGTGAAAGTAAAAACAGAGGTTCCTGAGGAACACATCAGGCCTGGAGGGAGACACCAGCCTGAGAGAAACTGCCTCATTTTCCTGGTTGGCTTGCTGCATAGGGACACAGTCTGGCTGCTCAAATCCCCAACGCTGTGATTTAGGACCCGTGGGCCACATTGGGAATCTGATTAAAGTTTGGGGCTGTATGCCAAGAGAAAAGGAATGTGTGCAAACCTGGAACATTTTGGAGACTCTTTCAGGGAACTTATGGACAATCTTTTGTCCATTTCATGGATCTCTAGAGGCCCATGGATTCCAGTTTAAGAAACCCTGGTAGCACATTAGCCATAATAATATTAATTGTAATCGCTAATATTTGTTAAGCTTCTGTTATATGTTAGACACCTGGCTAATTATATATATGTATATGTGTGTGTATATATATATATATATGTCTGAGTGTGTACACATGTGGTTTACCCTTGAACAACATGGGTTTGAACTGCATGGGTCCATTTACATGTGGATTTTTTTCAGTAAGTACTATAAACGTATTTTCTTTATGATTTTCTTGATAACATTTTCTTTTCTCTAGCTTATTGTATTGTAAGAATCTAACAGTATATAATAAACACAACATACAAAATACGTATGTTATCAGTATATAATAAATACAACATACAAAATATGTATGTTATCAGTAAGATTTCTGATCAACAATAGGCTATTACTAGTTAAGTGTCTGGGACGTCAAAAGTTATACGCCTATTTTCAACTGCACGGGGGGGTTGGCACCCCTAACCCTCACGTTATTCAAGGGTCATCTGTGTGTGTGAGTGTGTGTGTGTGTGTGTGTGTGTGTGTGTGTGTATTTTAACTTAATCCTCAGGTATCAGAATCATTTCCATTTTACAGATGAGGAAACTGAGGCTCAGAAACGCTAAAGCTGCCAGAAAGTACTGAAGCCTGGATCAGAATCCAGGCAGTCTGATTCCACAGCCACACAAAGGCAGACAGAATGTGTGCATAAAGTAGGTGTTCCCCAGCTTATGTAATGCTGTAGTAAATCCCATGGTAGGAAATATAGAATGAGCAGACACCTTGGAAGTGTCGGTAAAGGCTACAAAGGGCTAGGGATGTAATTCCCCACGTCTTTCAGTTTCTCGTGGAGAGGCAGTCGGAATGATTTCAAGATATCTCCTCTTTGCAAGATCTTCCTTCTACCTACATCCTGGGGGCCGGGAGTTCCAAGGAGCTTAATATCCTTAAACCTCTGGGCTGGAGCTGGCAGCATTGATGGTTTTATTGCCGCTCGTATTCAGATTGCTTTCAATGTGAGAATGTCTACAGTCACATAGGCAGATGGGTCCTGTGTGAATGTGAAACCCTCTTGGAATATTCAGAACTGAATTATCAGCACACTTTATGAAAGGCTATCCATGCAAGGTGTGTTTAATTAGTTCTTGCTTTCCTTAAGAAAATAAACAGTGAACTAATAACCCATTAGAAGTTGCTTGAGAATGTTCCTATGACCATTTCTTCTTTCTTTTTTAAAGGAAGCAAAAGTCAGTTTTACTTAGGCATAGGTCATATTGATCGAGTTAGAACTAATACCTTTAATGGAGCTATATGCTTCTAAATGTTTCTTTTTCTTTCTTTGGGCTTATAATTAATTTCCTAAGTACCTGCTTTGGTCTAGGCCCCTGGGTGGGCACTGAGAACAAAAAAAGTGAAGCAGATACAGCCTCTGGCCTCAAGAAGCCCACAGTCTAAGAGGAAAATAGACCATGCAAACAAATTGGTGTTGTGAGCTGTGGTACATGGTATAGTGTTCAGACAAAGAAGACAGTGGTTGGCTTATGTTCAAAAGTTTGTGACTGGCTACAAGGACAGACTTAAAGAAGCAGCTAAGAAAATTGTATTCCCTAAAACAAGGATTCTGAAACTTGAGCAGGCATCAGAGTCCCCCAGAAGACTTGTTAAGACACAGCTTGGTGGGCCCCAACCCGAGTTTCTAATTCAGTGTATCTGAGGTAGGTCCCCAGATTTGCATTTCTCACACGTTTTTGGACAGCGGTATTGCTGCTGGTCCAGGGAACACACTTCGAGAATCACCGTTCTAGCCTTTTTGGAGGCAAGATAATACAGAAAATACTCATTGTTTCTAGGTTTTTATCCCCTTAATTTTATTTATTTTTTATTTCTTTATCACTTTTTTAAAGATTTTTATTAAAAATATAGCTAACATACAATATTATATTAGTTCTGGGGTACACCATAATTATTCCACATTTATATACCCAAAGAAGTGTTCACCATGATAAGTCCAGCAACCATGTGACACTATACTATGCTGTCACAGTATTATTGACTATATTCCCAATTGCATCAAGTGTAGAGCATAGTGGTTAGACAGTTATATAATTTAAGAAGTGATCTACCTGACTAGTACCCATCTGGCACTACGCATATCTATTACCATATCATTGACTATATTCCCTATGCTTTACTTTACATCCCCATGACTAGTTTGTAATTACCAATTTGTTCTTCTTAATCGCTTCACCATTTGCACCCTGCCCCAGACCCCTCCCATCTATCACCCCAACAAATCTAGTACCCATCTAACACCACAGTTATTACAATATTATTGACTATATTTCTTATGCTGTACCCTACATCTCCATAACTACTTTGTAACAACCAATTTGTACTTTTTCATCCCTTCCCCCTTTATCTACCTACACCCCTAATCCCCCTCCCATCTGGCAACTCTCAAAATGTTTTCTGAGTCTTTGAGTCTGTTACTGTTGTTTCCGTTTGTTTTGTTCTTTAGATTCCATATATAAACAAAATCATATTGCATCTTTCTTTCTCTGCCTGACATACTCCACTAAAAACAATACCCTCCACATCCATCCATGCTGCCACAGATGGCAAGAACCAATTCCCTTCCATGGCTGAGCAATATCCCATTATATATATATATATTTATATTTATATTTATATATATATTTATATTTATATTTATATTTATATTTTATTTATATTTTTATATATATTTATATATATATATATTATGTATATATTATGTATATTATATATATATATGATATATATATTCAGTCATAATGTCTTCAAATAGGTTCTCAATCTCTTGCTTTCTCTCTTCTCCTACCTATGATCCAAGAGGTCTCTTAAACTATCCTAATTTTTTTTCTTGTTGTTGTTCCAATTGGGTGTTTTATGCTATCTTATCTTCCAAATTTCTGATTTGATCCTCTGCTTCATCTAATCTGTTGGTGGTTCCTTCTACTATGTTGTTCATTTTGGTTATTGTATTCCTCACTTCTGACGGGTTCTTTTTTATGGTTTCTATGTCCTTTTTTATGCTTGTTATATCTCTATTGAAGTTGTCTCTAAGTTTTTTAAGCATGCTTAAAACCATTGTTTTGAACTCTGTCTCTGGTAGGTTACTTGCCTCCATTTCATTTAGTTCTTTTTCTGGGGTTTTCTCCTGTTCTTTCTTTTAGGCCCTAGTTTGTTTTGTTTTGTTTGTTTGTTTTGTTTCCTTATTTTGACTGCCTCTCTGTGTTTATTTTTATGTATTAGGTACATCTGCTATGTCTCCCAGTCTTGGCTGGATAGCCTTATATAGTATGTGCCCTGTGCAGCCCTGGTAAAGTCTCCTTGGTCACCTGCTCTGGGTGCTCCAGGAGTGTGCTTTGTGTGGGTTGTGTGTGCCCTCCTGTTATAGTTGAGTTTTGATTACTATCAGTGGGTAGCATTGGCCCTCAGGCTGATTGGCTGTGGGGGTTGGCCACATCCACAGCTTACAGGCTGCTGTGTGTGTAGGGGGGGCTTATTCACCGAGTGGGATTTGCCCCAGTGGGTTCTGATGTCTGTTGAGACCGCCGTTTGTGTGTGCCACTTGTGAGACTAATTGGATGGTACTGTGTTGTGATCTGAAGCCAACCTTCAAGTATGTCGGTTCTGGGGCCTCTTGGGTGGGACTCCAGTGCAGGCCCAGGTTACCCACTACCTGTAACTGGCCAGGGACTGGCCTGGTAAGAACTACAAAGTGATCTGTGGTTGTTCACTGCCTGTGCTAAAGTTGGAAACATGTAGGAGAGGCTACGTTTCGAACAGAGGATGGCTGCCCCTGGGCCTGGAGTAGCTTCACAAAAAGCCAAGACTCCCTGAGACCTGCTGCCAGCTGCCAGCTCCCTTAAGGTTCAGTCACTGATAGAATCTCGTGTGGTACATGAGTTGGCTGAGTCAGGGTCTCAAAGAATCACTAGAGTAGAAAGAGTTGTGGTTACCTGGTTAATGTAGACTCTGGTTTGGTGCCAGTGCTGAGCCTGGAGCTACTTACTGAGCAAGTCTCAGAACACACTAAGGCCATTAGATGCCTGCCTGGGGCCCACAAACTCTGATAGATTTTCCAAGAAAGAGTGCAGTGTGGGCAGGCCTGGCTGCATGAGAGAAAGCGCCTCCAGCACTGGGGAAGTTGGGTGGAGCAGGGTCCCAGCAGAGCTCACCAGACCAGTCAGATTCAGTTTTGTCCTGTGGGGGAGGGCTCAACACAGGAAAGATGGCACCAACTGCATGGGAAGAGGACCCAACATGGGGATAAAGGTGACTGTCCTCCATCGCATCAAAACCATACACCTGAGTCTGCCCCCTATATGTCTCTTACAGCCCCTCCCCCAAGTCACTGTCCCTTCTCCAGAGCCCAGGGTGAGTGTCTATGAGCGAGTGAGTCTGTGTGCAGGCCATTTAAGAGAACGTCTGGGTTTCCTGCAGCCTCCATCCCACCTGGACAATCAGAATCCTCACTGTTTTTCACAAACAGATTTTGTGGGGGTTCCTCTTCCCAGCACCAGTACTCCATGCTGGGGAGTCTGGTGTGAAACTGGGATCCCTTGCTCTTCTGGGGGGAACCTCTGCAGCTGAGATATCCCTCCTGTTTCTCAATCACCACACAGAGGTTTGGGGCCAGCTCGTTTCGCATCTACGCCCCTCCTACTAGTCTCGATGTGGCTTTTTCATGTTCTTAGTTATAAAACTTCTGTTCAGCTGACTTCAGATGGTGGTCTAGGCTAATTGTTCTGTAGTTCAGTTGTAATTTTAGTGTGTATTCATGAAAGGAAGCAGGCACAGTGTTTATCTATTCCCCCATCTTGGATCTCTCTTACAGTCCCCTTGCTTTTAAAATACTTCATTTATCCTCTCTCTCTGTCTTGCTCTATGTTGTGAGTTTCCTTCTCTCCTTTGAAAGTGTTGACCTGTAGTGTTCAGTAAGCTTTCTTTCCTTCTTTCTTTTTTAAGTGCCCGACTTTGACCTCTCATAGGTAAGAACAGCAGAATACGAAGAAAAATGAGAGGCCAGTGATATGAATTATAAGTTGTATAAATTCTTACAGATGTGAGTCTGTAGGTATGAGTTTATTCTGAAACCAACAAAGTGGTGAGCATTTTTTCTCACAAAATACTCCAGACCTGTGGGAGGACAGTTCAGTAAACAAGGTAGTCAAATTTCAACTTCACCCCTACATATTTTTAGGTCATCTCAGATCCTATACGGTCTATGTTATATTCCTTGAGGAGTGAAAGAGAGGGTCGGAAGAGAAGGGGGCACCCAAGAAAGCCTAAAACCATGATAGTACTGCAGGCCTTTTCATAAACAGAGTAATGTTTTTGACTAAAGGTGATGGAAAATACGAAATCATGTCAGAAAACAATACCAAGTCTTTACGTTAATGATTCTTTCTCTTTTCCTTTCTTCTTTTGGTCCATTTTGCACAGGAAATAAGACCCTTGTGGACATAAAGATCACCATTTGTCAATCCTTTCGCAGCAATTTTCCTAACAGTTCTTTCAGCTCTAAATGCTTTTAAGCATCTGTCAGTGTCATCTAATAGCCTTAAATGGGAGGGGAAAACAATAACAACTCTTTGCTGCATAAGAATGAAATGAGTGGCTCTCTCCTTTCTGGACCATCATGAAAATGATGGTTCTGTCCATATGTGGATTTTTACATGCAGCTGTGCAGTTATTGTTTGCACTTAGACCTTAAATTGTCCATAATTTTTATGTGTATAGGAATGATGCCAATTGAGAGAAAGACGCCCCCCCCCCAGAAAAAAAATATTTAGCATCTCGAGATGAGACAAGTCAATAAACAGCTTGATTACTAATTCATTCAGGAAAAAAAAATAATGGCTTTCTAAACTGAAACGACCAAATCCAATAACTAACTGTTTGTCAGGGCAATAGTAATGGTATTTGTATCTCTTTTAATTGGCTTTAACCTTTCCCTTCATGTGTGCAGTATTAAAAAATTAAAGAGGAAAGTATTTAGAGGCATAGATTTACGGCACTGCGTGGATTACATGCTTTTAATGAGGTCAGGACAATAAACCATCTGAGCAGACCCTGCTGCCCAATGATGAATTACTCCCTTTTACAATAGATAGACCACAGCGAGTGTGTGGGCACACAGATGCAAACAGTCTTGCCTGTGTAGACCAAGTGATTCTCAGCTTTGCTGTTGAGCTAGCACAGGGTATTTCCAGTTGTAACGAGTGTCAAGAAATTTTCAAAATGCAAACCATGTGATACAGTGAAAGTGGCAGAGCAAAATGCTCAATGTTTATGTAAGATATTGATTCATATATGTCTTTGGATGTACGAGTAACTATGCAAGGGAGGGAGGGAAGCAGGGAAGGAAGAAAAGGAAAGGAAATAAAGGAAGGGAGGGAAGGAGGGAAGAAGAGAGGACAGATAATTTGGCCGGCACACAGCGGTGTACCAGAACCAGCTTGCACTGTCTTGTAGAGCTAATAGTGCATCACCCTTTCTCAATCCATTCTTATTCTTAGCTGAGAATTGTAAAAGGTAAGGGTATTTACTCCAGAGAAATCAGAAAATGCTAAAAATCTGAGGTTTTTCTTTTCTTTTTTCTTTCTTTTTTTTTTTTTTCCTGGAGAGTAAATGTTAGGCTTTTATCAGCACACCACTGCACATGGCAACAAACCATTCAGAGTGGTTATATATAGAAAGTGGGTTTGCTAGGAGAAGGAGGGATAGATGAAGCAAGACACTTAGGAATGAGAAACAAGGCATTTTCCTCTTTATTTTATACATTTATTACTTAATTTTTTCACGAAGCATTTATGACTTCTATAATATTACTATTATCACTCATGTTAATAAATATTAATTTTAAATGTTGAATTCTAAAATTAGTCCACAAATGTAATTGAAACTTTTTTAAAAAAAATAAAGAAATGGAATGAATCATTTTGACTTTGTAAGTCAGGTGCACAACATTTATACAAGGACAGGAAAAACAATTCAGGCAAATGGTAGCATCATATAGCCAGAGGACTTAGGACCAGCCAGAAGTGTGTCCTTTGGTGGTGGAAACTTCAGTGTTCCAAATCAAAAGGAAAACAGAAACACACACACACATTGTGAAGGCAGACGAAGCCAGAAGCATGGAGTGTTTGCACCAGATCCCATCCCACAACAAATCCAAGCGAAGAATGTTACATGAGACCGCCAAAGCTTGTCTCCACGTGTGATTTGATTGACCCAAACCTCATCACGGTCTTGACCTCATCAGCAGCCTTGAGTTGGCAGTCTGAAACATTGCTAATGAAGAAAGAAGCACTCCACTCCAGAAAACAGAGCTGCAGCCCCACTGAGAATCTGCCATCCATGTGGGCCAGCCAGGCTGTCACCAGCTGAAGAAATGGTGACACTTCTTTCTGCAACTTTGAGATGCTTAGATCTCTAGTCAGCCAATATAAGGGGCAGAGGAAAGAAGGCTCATTGTTTCCCCACTCTGTTCCAAATACTAGTCATTTATCTCAGTTGTTCTGTCTCCATTGACAACCACCAACTTCCGGTGATATCCTCCTTGTGACCTCATTGCTGTTATTTCCTAGGACTCTTACTAAATGAAAGCACCATTCCTAGAAGTGCATACCTGACTGTTTGTGAAAACAGAAACTACATTTTACAAACATGTATTCATTCATCAACAAATGTTCCTACATGCCAGGCTCTGGGCTAGGGTGGGGATACAGTGGGACACACACACATCAGGCAAGGACCTTGTTTTCATGGAGCTGCAAGTCTGGTACGCAGAGACAAACAGAAATAAGTAGACCAACAAAGAAATGCCAGAGTCTGAGTAACTTTTGAAAAACTTGAAATGGAGGTGGAGGGAAGTACGACAGAGCGTAACCAGTTGTTTATATCCTGTCCTTTAGAGGAGCTGGAAGGGAGAATATTTCTGAGAAGGGAAACTTTGAACTGACATGTAAACAACTGGAAGAAGTGTCGTGTGTAGATCTTATTACAAAATGAATGTGCTAAATGCTCTTTTTAAATTGAGATTTTTTTTCTGCTCTCAGTGAGGTTGTACTCACTTTTCACACATAAGTCCGATGAAGGAAGGACAAATGTAGATGCTTTCTTTCCTGGTAACCAGCAAGCAAGTTCAAACAGTCTTCACTGCTCCAAGGACTTTTGACAAGAGTCCACAACTTGGGATCGTTTGTGTCTGAGTAGTTGATTTCCTGTTCTTAAATATCCCTAAGATTGTTTACTGGTCAGTGTAGTGGGTAGCCTCATTTCCATGAAAGGAAAAGAAGGGGACGGGGGCAATCGTAAGTTGAGATGTCAAACACTGTTATATCTCATAGCTGTGCTGTACAATTTTAACAAAGAGACAGGGTGTCGGAGGGGGATGTATGTAGATTTGGGATCAAAAGATATCTGGTTGTTTTTCAACTGCCCACTTCCTAGGGTAATGGTGAAACCTGAACAAGGTAATGTCTACCAATTGCCTCGCTCAGAGCTTCCTTGTAGAGAAGTTTCTGGAAATATTGCTGAACTGTATATAACTCACTAGAGTGAGACTACTGTTGTATGAGGTCAGGGAAAACTCATTGTCTGAGCCTCAGTCTTTCTGTTGGAGGTAGAGCTGCAGTTTGGGGCTTGAATTAGTAGTAAAGTTGTTGTTTTTTCTGCTTGGGCAAGAAAGTCAAGAATGCAGCTGTCATTCTTTTAGCACAATCCATAACAGGAGACAAAAGCGGCATTAGCAGTTGGGTACTCAGCAAGAGGAAAACTCATTCCTTTATCTTTCACTTATTTAAGAGTTACCCTCTCCTTTTCCTACTCCCTTCTCCGTTTCTTGCTTCCTTTAGTCTTTGGTTCTCTCTGAGGTACCAGAAAATAAGCGTGGATCCAAGAGGCCAGAGTCCTTGAGTTACATCCCACGTGCAGTGCAATTTATACAGCAAACTGCATTGCTGGGGAATAGAATTGCAAGGACATGCACGAATGCTGTATATTCCTAGGGGTGAGGGAAGCTGCATATGAATATAAAAATAAACAGATCAAGAACGCTGGGAGAGAAATAAATGTGACAGAAACGGGAAGATAATGTTTTTGTGTTTTCACCTTTAATTAACTTAAAACATCAATACAACATATTCCTTGGACAGTCTCCCCAACCCTTCTCCTCTGTTTTTAATAGGAGCAGGGAGGTGACTGAGTGGAAGAATTCTCACTGAATTGATAAAACAGTGGTTACTCCTGGGACATGCAAAGTCGAGGGCTAGAAAGGGCTTTGTTTTTTATTTTAAGCACATCCACATTGTTTGATTTCATTTTGAAACAGTGTGCACTACATTTTAAAATTAAGGACATATCTTTTAAAAAACTGATGAGGGAGAGAGAAGAGTTAGCTACTTTCTACATGAGATAGTTACATTGTTTTTAAGTAACTTTTATTAACAACTGACAATTACTTTTTTATGATACATTTACGATAGTGAATTATGAATGACTGAAGATCCCCTCCAGCCTAATTGAGAACCATTATGTCTGGTAATTGCCACTGATTTCTGCAAACAGTCATTTTTCTCTGGCCTATTAACATAATTTGAATTTTTAATTGCTCTTCATAATTGTGTATTGGAGTTAACAAACAGTCCCATTCACCAAAGGGTAAGACCAGGGCTTACCCCCAGAAAACTCACACTAGAAACCTCTAAGACCATCAAGTGGTCACTTGAGGACACTATTAGGACTTAGTGGATTATCAAATTCAGATGGCAGCCACTGTGACAAATGTGCCATGACATCTTTTTAAGGACCCACCCAGCTGTGGGATGTTACACTTGCAGACTTCTGGATCATTGAGTTGCCCACTTTGTTTTGAAGCCACCTCACCAAAAGAAAGAAAGAAAGAGAGAGAGAGAGAGCAATTTCACTCTTTCTTTAAAATTTTAACCAGAACTTTCATCACAATGCCTTATCTAGTGCAGTGTGATAAACATGAACATTTTGGAAGAAGAGAAAATCATGTCCTACTGTGTCCATTTCCTATAAAATTTGTGGTATAATTAACTCAGTGACATTAGAAAGTGGCAGGATTCCCAGTAAAGATACATATATATCTTAACATATATATATATATATATATATATATATATATATATATATATATATATGTAGTATAATATATATGTTCATTTTTTAAGTTAGATAAATTCAGAAAAGCACAAATTGAAAAATGTAAAAAAAGTTATTGTAATCCTGTTAATAGCATATAGTATATTTTTACATAAGTGCATATATGTATAATAGTGTTTATAATATATTGCCTCACATGATTTAATATTCTTCTAAAATGTTTTTAAAGACTGCAAGTGGTTTGATGTATGGGTTCACCATTGGTTGTTTAAGTATTCCACACCTGTTGGGTATTTAGTTTCTCAGTTTTTACTGTGATACAGTGAGCTACCTTGTGTATTTTGTATATATTTCTTATAATTACCTAGAAGTTGAGTGATTCAAGGATATGAATCACCCTCCAAAAAAGTTATATTTCAATACACACTCTCCCATTGGTATATAAGAGTGCTGAGTTTCTCATACTTTCCCCAACATTAGATATTAACATTTATTAAAATATTGGCCCAGTTGTTAACTTAAAAAAAAACAACTAGCATTCCAGGGGGATCAAATATATGGTGATGGAAGGAGAACTGACTCTGGGTGATGAACACACAGTGGGATTTATAGATGATGTAATACAGAATTGTACACCTGAAATCTATGTAATTTTACTAACAATTGTCACCCCAATAAATTTAATTTAAAAAAAAGAACTAGCATTCCATCATCTTTTAATGCTGAACGTATTTGATCAATAGTGAAGTCAGTTTTTTCGTCTAATTATTAATGTGTTCATGGGTGTGTGTTTGTAAATTCCACGTTTACACCCCACCCAGGCCATTCTTCTTATTGACACAGTCAAGATGTTAAATTCTTTATGCTTTCTTAAATCTCTGGCAGTGACTCTGCCTCAAAGCCACCAGCTGATCAGTGCCAAGAAAAAAAATAAAAAGGCTATTCAATGGGTCACACAGCTAGTTTTGGTGCTACCTGAAGGAAGGTATGTTTTTTATTCTGCTACCATCCCACTCTTACGCATTTGCAATAGGTGGGAAGGGTTCACTCATCTCTCTGTGCTGCATATGAAACCATAAGCACAGCTGCCCCACAGGTCTCTGTGGCTGTCTTCTGCCTCCCAGGGCCCCTTGATCCTGTTGAAAAGTCCCAGTGAAGCCATTTAGGAGTCTACACCTGGTTTAGTATTGAGGTAAATAGTAAATGCCCATAAGAATACAGACTTGAGCTACTGGTCTGAAATATGAAATCGCAAGCAATTCTCTTCGTATAAGTTTGCAGCGTCCAACATAAAGCGATGGCTGATTAATATTGGCGAGGGATCTGAAGCTTTAATGCTACAAGAGGAGCCACAGAAACAGTCAGCCATGCCATTGTGAATATCAGATTACTGCACTCAAATCTGTTTCCGAAGTTGGGCGCGCCAGGGTCCCATATGTACCCTTAAACAAAGTTTCCAGCTGAGATATTTATGGGATTCACTACAGGCAGATGATTTGCTGGTGTGGGAGGAAGTCGAACGCTGAGACATTTGTCCTGGCTTGAAAACTGTCAGTGCTGTTTGTATGAATGTGTTCCAAGAGGCCATGCTTTGTTCTCCTCATTTTTGGATGAGTTCAACAGGGACCTCAAGGAAAGGCACTGCATTAATTCCTACGTGGAAGCTTGCAGGGCTCAGTGTGTGGTTGTGACTCCGACGGTGACGTTTATCATAAATATAGCAACAGTTATCATTCCTGGTACAGTCCATGCTTTCAAGTTGAAACTGACCATCTTATTGCTGTCATTTCTCTCATCTCCCCCAAGAAACTCCAGTAATAGCACTTTTTTCTGTAGTTCCCATCTCCACCTGTTCTGTGCATACTTTGCTTCAAACTCCATTTTCTCAGAGGACGTCCTAGAAAATCGGCTTCCTTCATCACCTAGACGGAGAGACTGAGCATCGTATAGGTTTAGGGTACCATTGTGAACCAGGGTTTCAGCCACCAGCTTGGGCTCTTTCTTTTCAAAGCTTAAATGACCCATGAGGACTTCTTTGAGGAGGTGTGGTTTCCTTTGAAGACGTTTATAGACACTTGATGGCTGAGAGCTCAGGATCAGGAGTCAGAAACTGGTTTGAATTCTGGGTTTGCCACTTTCTAGCTTAAAGATGTTGTCATTTTTGTTGTGGGTGTAAGGAAACAGGGTTGTTGTTAGAATTAAAGGAAATGACACAGGTGTACAACGCACACTCAATAAGGGTTTCTGAGTATTGTCATTATTTATAATGTAAAAATATTTATTCACTGTTATTAATATTTTAGTGAGTATTTGTAAACCTTACAGAAATGACTTTGTTTGACACTCAGGACATCTGTGGGTCAGGTGTTTATCTGCTTCCTCCACTTCTCAGCCACATCTCGCATCCCAGGTGATTCCCACGGGCCCCATCCTGCTTTTGTGTGGAAATAGAAAGGAAAAATATGGGATGATTTAAAAGATGCCAGACGAATCTTTGCGCCGAAGCCAACTGTTTATTCGGCTCATTCAACTAACAAATAATTTCACTGGTGATTTATTGTTTTTCTCAGTGAAATTTTCCTTCAGACATCCATAATTAAAAAGGGTGCAGAGCAGTAAATCGGTGAACCTGTCATATAACGTTTGTTAGCATGGAAAAACCAAGGCATCCTAGCTTTTAGGAAAGAAAAATGAAGAGGTTAGACAGAACCTAAGACACAGGTATTTTTTGCCGACTTTTATTTCAGAAATCAAAGAGTGCGAGCACGACGTGAGAGCACATGTGTTTAAAGAACCAAGAACAAAATATGAAGTAATGTCCTCCGATACGATGGCCTAATTCCCCTTGGAATTGAAAATAGTCCCCTTATTAGCAATTAGCACATGCAGGGTTTGTAATTTCTTTTAGAGAAAGAATACCTTTTTTTTTTTTTTTTTTTTAATGATGGGAAAATTTTTCAAGGTTGGAGAAGAGAGTGAATTACCTACCTAATTCACAAGATAGTCCTATTTTAAGGCAAGCCCAAGAAATGCCTTGCTCGAAAGGAAATGTTAAAGGGAACAATAGGTGAGCGTGTGAATCTCAGAGCCTGATGGCAGAGAAAGAAAGTTGAACTTCCACAGAGAGTTCAGAGCAGAGAAAACAGAATTTGGACTCTGACATTTATGGCAAGCTAACAAACAGCTTTGGAATTGTCCTGGATGACATGACACATGGATCTAATAAGGACACTTTTAGAAAGATGATGAGAGAGAAACGACGGGAGAAACTCAAGGCCATGTGCATCTCTCCCATACTGGTGCTGCTAGAAACAAATGTTGCTCCTTGACAAATTCTACACATAAGCATGAACTGGATACCAAATTATTTGTTTAGTTCATCCTGGGGCCCCTTACCTCTTCTATCCTCCTTCCTCTCCTCACCCCCTTCTTAGCTGAGAAACTGATAAATCAGAAAACAATATAGAAGCCTCATTAAGCCTCCAAGCAGTGCCTAGTCTCACGAGAGAATAGCATTTTGAAGGAGACAGAGTTAACAATGGTTATAATCACAAGGAAGAAAAACACCAGAATAAAAGAAACATCAATAAAGTATACCATGCACCATTAAGACCACCTCGAGATAACATACTCAGCATCGCAGTAAAGATCACAAATGAATTAATGTAAAAAAAAAAAAAAAGAATGTTTGGTCCATCACACTATGTCAGATGGGGAGGAAAATCATGTCCGCCTAGGGAACTGTCAAGCTTCCCCAACCTCCGTCTGAGGGGTAATTGTGCCAGTGACTAATGCTGAAAGAGACCTGCTAACATCACTTTGCCTTGCGCAAAACACCCAATTTCTTGGAGCAACCATGTGCCACCTA
Source organism: Rhinolophus sinicus (assembly GCF_057876585.1). Classification (NCBI taxonomy): domain Eukaryota; kingdom Metazoa; phylum Chordata; class Mammalia; order Chiroptera; family Rhinolophidae; genus Rhinolophus; species Rhinolophus sinicus. The sequence continues at coordinate 102,259,451 of NC_142505.1, forward strand.
GTCAGACTGTTCGTTCATTTAAAGAATAGTTACCTTTATTTTCAGATTTTTGCCCTCATTTTTATAAGTTTTCATTTTAATCTAATTTCAAATTACAGAAATTTGGAAATTATATTAAAGTAAGAACAACCCTTCACCCTTTATCAGATTCATCAGTTATGTATATTTGCCCTGTTTGTCATTTGCTGGCTCTCTCTCTCTCTCTCTCTTCTCTCTCTCTCTCTCTCTCTCTCTCTCTCTCTCTCTCTCTCTCTCTCTCTCTCTCATTATTTTTTCTTCTGAACCAGCTACAAGTAAGATGACCCCACATCAAGCCTTCCTACCACTGAATACTTCATGTGTATTTTCCAAGAACCAAGACATTCTCTTACATAACCACAGTACAATTACGAAAAAACAACTTTAGCGTTGATAAATTACCTAATTTCCACTCCATCTTCCGATATCATCAATTGCCCCAATAATGCCCCTTGGTAGCTCTTTTCTCCCAGTGTACTGTTCACGTCAGCATCATACCTTACATTTTCTTTTCATGTCTTTCCCGTCTCTTCTAATCTGAAACAGTTCCTTTGCCTTTCTTTGTCTTTTTTTGATTATGACATTTTCTAAACTTTTTCTCGAAGTGTTTTCATATGTAATATATATACAGGTGTAGATATCGTAAGTGTACAATCCAGTGAATGTTCCACAGATGGTACCAGCTCCAGGACAAGAAATGGAACATAAACGCAGCCCCTCAGGAGCCCTCCTCAGCAGTTAACTTTCATTGGGCCTGTTGTGTAGCCAAAAGAGACGTGAATCCATTTGCACCAAATTCAACTTTTCATCCTAGACGATCGCCTGAGTATGGCCGCAAGTCATACTGCTCTGAGGGCAGCCTGGACGTCTCAGACCAAGAAGGGGCATGCTTTGCTGCCTGCTGGGGTCAGAGGCAGCCAAGCATTTGGCTTAATGAACGTTAGACAGGGGGACGATATTGTTTACATCCTCAGAGCAAAACTGTTTGTGGGTGAAGGATTTTTACCTTCCAGTTCTCCCAGTTTTTCAGGGACCCTAAATGTGGTCCTTCTTCCTGGGACTCATGTGCCTTTTGCACCACATGTGAATCACCGTGTGATGTTGACCGTACTCGGGCTGGTCTAGGACTCGTAAGACCCCTTCCTACTGATAAGTGCTCCGTCGTGGCAGCGTCCTGTGCTCTCACGGGCCCCCGGCGGGATGGGACTCATGGACCACACTCTGAACAGCACTGGGCAAGGGCAGTGAGCTCCACTCCGTCAGAATCCGGCTGGTTTACATCCACATGGAGCACCCCTGTCAAAGGCCACCGTTACCCGCCTCCTGCACAGCACCAGTCAGTCTGTAGTCATGCTTTTATTTCTGAGGTGATTTCATTAATGTCTAATACCCTGACCTGACTCCGGGTGCCACGAAACAGAGACTTACTCCATCAGTTTTGCCCACCGTTCCTTGTGTCCTCGGTGGTGCTTGATGTATAACAGACAATACATAACTGTCAGATGGAAGAGTGACTGCATCAGTAGTGACTTGTGACCGATGAGGAAACAAAACGAGACTGGGCGCTCACCCAAGATAGGTTCAAGCCCAGGAGAACTGTGTTCAGCAGAGAAGGATAGCGATCATTCTGGCTCTGAGAATTTGAGGGGGTTTTGTTCGTTTGCTTTATGTTTAAATGGGGAGATCATGCTTTTGGAAACACCAAACTGTACCTTATGTACATATAGTAGGCACTTTAAAAGCATTCATTTCTTTTTTTTTTTTTTTAATTTATTGGGGTGACAATTGTTAGTAAAATTACATAGATTTCAGGTGTACAATTCTGTATTACATCATCTATAAATCCCACTGTGTGTTCACCACCCAGAGTCAGGCATTCATTTCTTATTAATTATTTTGAGAGCATAGTACTGCTTTAGCAGTTAAGTTGTATGTTACTGTTTTCGGGAAATTCTGTATTTGTCCAGCTGTATTTCTTTCTGTCATTGAGAGTCACATTTAGCCAGGCCGCATTTCCATGTGTATTCTTAACATTTGCAAGGGTGAGGCTGCAACGTTATATTTCACTAAGCAACCAGAGCCAGAGTTAGTCAGAAAAATACAGATTATAGATGGTTTGCAGGAAAAAGATGGTTTGGAAAACAAACCTGTGAGTGGATGGTTTTCAAGGATTTCAACAGGCTTAGATGCTTCCTCTCCTGCACTTTCTTTCTTTCATGGTTGTAATGATAATAATAATAATACAGGTTTACGCGTGACTCAATAACAATAGGAACTAACACCAAAATGTCCTAAAACTCTCTCAACTGTAGGACCTGATCTGTCGGGCCAGCACTTAGAATTGTTTACTTTGAGTTATCAGATCCTGATGATTTGAGGTATTGTTTGTGCTGTGTGGCCCTGCCTCCAATTAGGGCTAAGCAGTGGTAGGCAAGACAAGTGGGGTACTCTTTCATGGGAAAACATCTCTGCTGGCTGAGTGAATCTGTAATAGTGAAGATATGTACCTGAAATATACATTCCCTCACCACTTTCTCAGCTTTCTCAGTCTCTAGGTGGCTTTAGTTATGTCTTATAACTCAAGGATGGCATTTTAAGAGAACCGGTGGGGGGAAAAAAGGTAGTATAAATGTAAATGTAAAACATGCAGCTCATTCTGTCTTTGAAATTGTTGGTGTGAAAAGAGCTCAACAGTGTTTTATTTAAACAAGGTCAGCTTCGACCTTGATTGACTTGCAGGAAATTGCCTGGTATAAGAGGCAAAAGGAAGTAGAGAGAAAAATGGCAGGCGGCACCAAATGTTTCCCATATTGATTGACAAGCACCAGAGATGTGCTAGAGTAAGATAAATTGGCCAACAGGGCCCATCTTGACAGCTCCTGAGATGGGAAAATTGTTCTTGTTAATTTGCTGCGGGAACCTTGTCATTTACGGAATGTGCACGTGAGTGTCTCCTAATTGTGTAAACAAAGTTCAGATTCCTGCGCCACCTCGTTCTGTTACTGGGTTTGGTAATTTTTTGGTCTGAATCACCAGGATGCCTTTGTAAATGGCTTTCAAATTGAGGGAGAAAAAGGGAAGCAGTGCACCTACTTTAACAAAGCTGGCATTTTCAACTGAAATGTAGGAAATTACTTGGCAGACATTTTCCACTTAACAATAGGTTTCAGACAAACGCCTAGGCGTAAGCTTTCCTTCCATCCACGTCCCATGATTCTCTTCTGGCATAATGGAGCGAATGGGCTTTATCTCACCTCAGGTTGGAGTTTGCAGGTTTCAGATACATAAATTTTAGTTTAGACATTTGGGAGTGGCCAAAAAAAAAAATCAAGCTTTTCTTATCTTCACCCCTTTGCTATTTCTAACTTTTGCTTTTATTTGTTTGTCTAGCATCCTATTCCTCTTTCTTCCCTCTTTCCACCATGCTGCGTTAGGGAATGTTTGTCAGTTCTCAGCCACGTCCATCTAACACTGTCTGCAAAATGAACTGTATTTTGTACCAAGTAATAGACAGACTGCGAAACAGAGCCATCCAGAAATCAAGTTTCAGTCTTGTTTGCCATTTGTTTCCAAATTAGGTAAAAATTAATTTTTTACTTTAATGATTTAATGTAAATTAAACCATTATTGTAGAAGTTTCTTTGTTTTTATTGTTTTCAAGGAGAAAGTCTCCCCATCATCACTTTTTCCTCTCTCTCTGGATTTTTCAGACCGCTAGTCCATTCTTGATTGGGCAGGAATGATATTTGTTTTCATTTAAAAGTTCTTTGTGAAGAATAAATCTAACTTCAATGACCTGTTCTTAATCACCCTCATTATTGTGACAGCTCAGAACAACGCACCACTTTCCCACGGTCTAAGGAAAAAGGTCCACTCAAAAAAATTCACAATTACCATATTACTTGGGCCGACCCCTTTAATATTAGTTCTTGTTTTAGTTTGGTCACATAGCTGTTTGAAATGTTAGTTCTTGTTTTAGGCAGGTCACATAGCCTGGTATATGGAATAAGATAAGGGAGAGGTAAGGCCTGATGTGAACTCAAGGATACTCTGTACCCTGCTGAAGGCATTCTACCTACAGACAGACAGGCAGACATAGCACTCTGTAGGCTGTCAGACTACAGAGTTTGTGATTTCTAACCTAAACTTACCACCTTTAACCTTTTCCAAAACATTCTTCCCTGATCTCATTTTTGTCTCCAAAATGGCCCTGGCACATAGGTCTTGGGATTCCATTTTCTCCACTTCATATTGGAAATAAAAGAACCCCAATTCAACTTGCTAGATGGAGGCCAGGAGAGGGCCCGACAGAAGTCCTCCTGGCCGTACCTCCTGTGGCACTTCTTCTTGCTACTTTGTACCCACGCGGTTTCATACAAGACCCCCTTCCCACCTGGTTATTTCATCCCCCTCTACTTGGCAGTGTGTCCTTCTAAAACTGTCCTCTCTGCCCAGGAGTCATCAACCCCTCCTGCCCCAGGAAGAGTTAACTACACCTCCTCCCAGCTCCCATGCCACTTTAAGCGACCCCTTGAATAGCAGTTACCACACTGAAACTGAGCCACCTATTTACGTGCCTGTGTGAATCCCTCAAGCACACAGGCCGGGTCTGGTTCCACCTAATGTCCCTCCTGCCTCACACAGCGCAGCCCCTGCCACGTGGTCGGCCTTCAGTGAACACTGGCAGAAGGAATGTGAGACATCAACATACACTCACGACAGCAGAGTGACCTGGAAAATTATGGGATCCAGAATCCCCATGCTCAACAGTTTCTTCCGTTTGCATGTTTCCACAGTGCCAAGTGGCCAATCCCTTGACTTAGAAATTATCCTGAGTCAGAGAAGAGAGAAAAAGGGCTGCCAGCAGTGCTGAGGTTGCTAGAAAATGTTCACACGACCACCCCCATCCTCCCCCCCCACATGAAACCTGGAAGTGCAGGGCAATCGTTTCCAGAATGCTCAGGTGTTGTTTTTGTGATGCCAAGAATCTTTTCAAAAGTTGAGAACAGATGAAGCCACAGAGAAAAATACTACAAATAACACTGAAAAGTTCAATGCTAGGATATTGTGGTTCTCTTTGATTAACAAATTAATAGCCCGGGACACGCTTATGAACCACATTCCCAAGACTGAGGTTCACCAGGGACCAATGTATTGGAAGTGAAAGCTTCTTTGGATTGTCCCTAAGTGGCATCTTTTGTTCCACAGAAACAGACTTGATTTCTCCTCTTCTGCTTTCAGAGGATCACAGTCCAAATTGGGCATGATCTTGAGGACAGTGAGGGTGTGGTATCAGAGGATCTTGGTTTCGGCCTGGGCCACAGAAGTCATCTTATCCCATCTCTATCCACACATGGATTTCCTTTCTAGCATCCCCGCTAGGGGCCACCTCACATTTGCTTCTATGCCTCCACCCGGGGTGACTCCCTCCCACATAAGAATGCCCATTCCGTTCGTACACCAATCAGATCATTAGAACATCTGTCCTTCTATTTAGCCAGACTCTTTCTTATCACCTCTATTTCTTGGCCCTTTTTTGGCCCTCTGCAAACAAGCAACATAAATGCCAACCTCCTGCCACAGGATGGGACTGAATGGACTAGATTGAATCTAGCATGTGACACCAGACCCTGCTTGCCAGTTTTCCTCGCTGGGCATCTCAGTGTCTTCAGACCTTCACCTAAATCTAATCAACTCCCCAACACCATCCTGCCCATTTTCTTATGAGCACCTTCCGGTTTACAGTTGTCCATTTTGAAATGCTACTGCGTCTATGAGTATATTCTGACATCTTAGGAAGAAGTATGGCTTTTCTTAATCAAAACCTTGACTTCTATTTAGTGGTTTGTGCCAAACACATCAATCAGTGTCTCATTCCAGAGCTTCTCCTGTTGTAAAACTTCAAAGCCTTTTTTTATGTGTGTCTATTGAATCATATTTTCCCATCTAGTATTTGCGTAGTTTTTTTTTTTTTTTCTTGTCTTTCTTTCTTCCTTTTCTCTTATCCTAAATGCCGAGCTTTATATTTACCCTCTTAGATTGCAGTTGGGGTGATTCAGATATTTTTGGATCTTCATTCTCTTGTCCAATATAAGCTTTTAATTCTAGCACTATGTTCCCTATAAATGATAAGCTCACTGTGTTCTTATTCAGGTTTTCAGTGAACATAATGAGCATGCCTGGTAACAGAGCTCCGTGCTATATGTCCAGGAACAGGGGGAGGGATAGAATTTGGTAGGTGGCAGGAGACGGTGACTAAGGCATGAGTGCTGGATGGGACATGAGAATTGCTTCAGAGTGTTAGGTTATAAATGAATAATAATAGAGTCACCATGGATCTTACCCTTAGATTGAAATCTCAAGTGCCCATAAGAATCAGTTAGGCAATATAAATGGATGACATAGCCAGGGCTAAGTAAGAGAAAATGGTGAGGCACGTGGTAAAGTGGAGAGTGCATATTTCAGTCAAAGATGTTAAAATTCAATTAAAGGGAAAAAAACACAGTTTTGGTCAAAAACAATGTCTGAATGCCAAATGAGGCCCGTAGGCTGCCACTGGGCCGACTCTGCTCTACAGAGCACCATCAGAACCAAGGAATGGGCTTATGTAGTCCTTCCATGTGGATGGCAGGCTGCAGCTCGAAGATTTCCTAAGCTACTGCTCTAAGCACTTTTCCTCCTTGGATAGTTGTGAGGATATTTGTTGATTCACTAACTGGTAACTTTTTGCCAGAGCTGGCAGTGTCAGCATTATTTCTGTGTGTTGTTGATTTGATTGCTCCTAGAGAGTGTGGTTTGGGAGCAGGCTAGACGTCTTTCCCCCTTCTAGCCCATTCCCAGCCCGCTGCTGTGGTGGTCCTGATCCTGGACAAGATGGCCCACTAGAGCAGACCTTTAATGCCACATGGTGCATTGTGTTAGTTTCCTGTTATTAGTTTAACAAATTAGCACAGATTGTTTTAAAACAACATACATGTATTATCTTGCAGTTCTGGAGGTGAGAAGTCCAAAAGCAGTCTTGTGGACTAAAACAAGCTCTCGGCGGGCTCTAGGGGAGAATTCCTTCCCTTGCCTTTTCCAGATCTGGAGGCCACCTGTGTTCTTTGGATAATGGCCCCTTTCTCACATCACTCCGACCTCTGCTTCTGTGGTCACATCTCTTTCTTGAGCTCTGACCCTCCTGCCTTCCTCTTATCATCCCAATGCGAGAGCCTTAATTTCATCATACCTGGAAAGTCCCTTTTACCAGCAGGTTCCAGGACGTAGGACGTGGATGGCTGTGGGGCCATTATTGTGGAGGGAGGAAGCCTCTGCTCTGTAACCTTCATGCCAATGGATTGTGTGAGGCTGTAGAGTGGAGGGACTCCCTGAAGAGGGGATTCCACGAGGACTGAGGTGACAGTCCCAGTCTCCGTGCTGTGCTACAACTAAGGTGGAGAGGCCACATGGAACCCCTCTCCTGAGCTCAAATTTAAACCAAGAAAATTCTTTCCTCCTCCCACCTTTAACCCAGAAGTGATATAGCTTAGCTTCTGAAAGTAAGCAAAGTCATAAATGCAATCCAGAAAAAGCCTGGTAAGTAACTCTGTGGGTGTTATTCCAGAGGATAGGAGCTGCAAAGGTAAAACGTTTATGGTACTTGACCAAAAACTCCTCTCCAAAGCACCTGGGCTCTAAAGCACCCCCCACCCCCCACCCCCGTCCCCTCCAGTTAGCCTGCGAGGATGCAATAGTAGCTCTTTAATGCTGGCCTCAGGGATCTATCTGTGTGACACAGAGGAGGTTTGGCATTAAAGATGCTAAGTAAGTACAACTCTGAGTTTTCTCATGTTCATTCACAACGGTGTGAGCTTTCTCACCTAGTACTATCACTCTTAGACTACGTGAACCACTAATTGTTACCCTAATCCCGGGGGATGCACTTCTCCATGGAACCCGGCAGCAAAGAGCAAAGCCTTGAAACCTACTTACGAAGAAATGTGTCAGGCTTCCTGGAGATTTCCATTTCCCAACCTGGAAATTATGTGGTTTGGAGTAAGTGGAAGCTTAACTTGGGGGGTTGTTGATCAGCCTGGTCCTGACCGGCTGTTGTGGGGAGGTGGGGACAAACGGAGGAAGCTAATTTCCTCTTTGTCCTGTGACTCATGAATCCTCAGGCCTGGTACGAAGTTCTTTGTCTTAGATGAAAAGACATTTGCTTAAGGCTTGTGTGTATAGTTACTGATTTTTTAAAAGATTATAAAGAATTTTATACACACACATATACGTATATGTACGTACATGTATATTTACATATATATGTGTGTATATAAACATAGATAGATAGATAGATAGATAGATTTATCCTAGTCACCAAAGATTTTAAACAGGGATTTTTATAGTACCAAACACTACAGAAATATTTGTTCTCTGTGTCCCTTGTAGATGTTATTTGTCTTCTTATTTTAGGGTATAAAAAGTTCCCCTTGAAAAGCTTCCGATTTGGGCCTTGGCTATAGCGTACCAGAGCTTCAGGGTAGACTGTTTTTTAAATTTATTTTTCAGTTACAGTTGACGTACAATATTATATTAGTTTCAGGTGTACAACATGTTGATTACAACGTTTATGTACCTTACGAAGTAATCACCCCGGTAAGTCTAGTACCCATCTGACGCCATACGTAGTTATGACAGTGTTACTAACTATATTCCCCATCACTGCCCTTTACATCCCTGGGACTCTTTATAACCAGCAACTTGTACTTCTCAATCACCTTGAGGATAGGCTTTTGACTAGAAAGAATAAAAAAGTTCAGGGCTTAAACTTTGATGGAGGATGTTTCTGTCTTTGAGTCCTGTGTTGATCAGTCCTGTGGTCAGGACTTGAGTGGGTCTTTCTGAGGAGGACAGCGGAAGGTGCCTGCAGCTCCCTTGTTGGAAAGGCAGTGGAGCTGGAAGCGAAGGAAATAGCAATGCCCTTTCCGTCCCTCCTCTCTTCGTTTCTTCCATGAAAAAAATAGAAGCCAAGGAAATTGTCTCTTTTAGAGATGTCTCTGTTAGAGTTACATCAGTTGATACTGTCTTAATTGACCCTATAATTAAAAATAAGAAGGATAGTAATGTTAGCGCTTTGTTGCCTAATGCTAATTGTGTGTACTACACACAGGATTTTCCCTCCACTCTGTAATTCTCATCCCATTACTATATCGTTGACACCCTTAGTGGACACCCAGCAGTCAGCTGTGCCTGAAGTGATATTTAATATAGTTGAGAACAATTTCTAACCAAGCTATCGGGAAGCATACACATATATCTATGTTAAAATTGTAGATAGTTGATTTGCTTTTCAACTTTTGTAGGGTCTTGCAAGTTTAAACCACTAAAGTCAAAGGTAGAACTAACAAAAGCGTAGTTGAACGTAATAAGTTATGTCAAGATTTACAGTAACAAATCATTGTTTTTTTTAGCTATGGAGATATCATTAAGCATATGCCAACCAATCAGCACATTAATGGAATAGGTTCATGAAGGAAAGGCTTTTTCTAATCATATTCAGTGGTGTTTTTCCCAAGACAGCAACAGTTTTTATAAAATGATGGTTATATCTCCTCGTTATAGAATCTAATCTCCCCAAAAGACGTTCAGCAGCTGCAAAATGCTAGCATCTTTTCGTTGTAAATTGTTTTTTATTATTTATCCCTATTTAACAAAAGAAGAAACGGCCATCAGATGATTTAACAAGACGAGAATTTAGTGGTTTTAACATTTGACAGCACCCAATTGTTAGCTTATGCATTGATCTCTTTATATCTGAGCTTAATGGTAATTGGTGGGTTTTTGCTTTCATGCCTCTGCTGTGTAAGCTGAGTTATGAGTCTTAGGGAAAGCAAGTCGGTTTGATCGGCTCTTTTATATTTCCTTTTAGCATGGAATTTGAAGTTGTGTGTATTCCGCATAGAATTGAGGAAGTTGCAGAATTAGACCTAAAGGAACACATGCGTCCTGCCTTAAGTCAAATTTGACAGCAGGTGTTATGACGGACTGGACTTGTTACCCATAGTGATGCAGGAAAGTCAGACGATGGATGGGAAGCTCTGTTTGCGTGATGGTCGTTATGATTTACTGGTGCACGGTTACTGCAAACAGTGGTCCACAGTGGGCGCACGTAAGACGTGATCGTGCTCTGTCTGAGGCTGTTCTGTGGAATTTAAAAATAAAATGGCACTAATGAGTTTTCGCGTCACTCCACTGGTAGACCTCTCAGGAGACAACCAACCAATTTAAATAAACAAGCTTCCATCGCCCTATGGGAGAAGACAGGGGTGACGCATGCATTTTAATCGAGGCTCCGTTTGAGAAGAAGAAATTTCACTCATATTTCTAAGTAGATGGTTCCAATGTGATTTGGGGGCAATGGTTCCTTTGTTGCTGATTTAAGGAAAATGTTTGCCTTTCTTTACAGGACTTGGCATATTTTTCCTGGAAAAATCTTAAACCAGTTCTCCATCATTATACTGCATGCCTGTCTAGAATGGCAGGTCACTCAGCACTAGTTAAGCCACTGTTTCATTCCGTAAACTATCACAATTCACTCTTCACTTATTTTGTGCTGACGGAAGTTGCACATTTGTGGCCCATTCCTAGCCAAGCTTTACATTTTCAGCTTTATAGATAGAAATTCATCTTCCAGTTTCGCGATAACTCAACTACAGCAAAATTCAAATAAGACTTTAAAAAAGAAATACCCAGAAAATTCGTGGCACTTTACATAAATAGCCACGTTCCTATCATGATAACAACTGGGAACTTTGTACTGCTTTGAATCTACATTTCTCTTTATTCAATAATTGTACCCTGCGTGCTGTTTACCATTTCATTTGTATTATTTATATATCAACCAAAGGGTATGAACACTACAAAATAACTTGACATCATCTATCTTCCATTTCTTTCTATTTTAAAAGCCCTGAGCGTATAGTTCTCCTATAAATAATAATAAAAAGCCACTATATTAATATTTCAGCAAAGAGCCTCATCCCCTTGCATGCACGCCCAAATATTCATTCTCTAATATATACACATACCCCTCCCTACAAATTAACTGTGCCTGAGGCGTGCAAGAAAATCAGGTCAAGCTAAAGGAGAAATCAGAGAACAGGACCAAAATTAATTTACTACTCTGCACCACATGTGAATATGAGTGTGCAGGGGGGAAATGGCTTATTTTCTGGACCATTCCTATCCTTGTGTCTGCTGAGAAATTTTTTTTTTTTTGCTGAGAAATTTTAACTCTGAGGCACGTGTAGCTCATCTGGCATGGACAAGGATAAAAGTTCAACTTTTCAGCTTAGGTTTTATGAGATTTCCTTAAGATGGATAAAAGATGGGTGTCAGCCTTATCAGTTCTCTTCTGTTCCAGAACATCTAAAAGCCCTTTTTGTACCTCTTCATTTGTGGGAGACATATATGTATATATATGTATATATTTGGTAAAATTGTGAATAAAATCATGATTGATTTATCTGTCTGCCTAAGAAGGGTTTTCGAGGCAACAATTAGCATCATTTTCAAACATTTGAATGCGTTTCGATTCAGTTTTGTCTTTCATCTTATGCTGTGTGCTAAAGCAAGCACATAACATAAATATGTAAATGTGATAGGACAAATGCCTCTGTAACCATGTTTATTCAGGCTGAGAACTGAATTATTATTGATTCCTCTCTTTCTCTCACACCCACATTAACCCATGAGCAAAACATGCTAGCTGTGCCTTCAAAAATGTCTCCCGCTCCCGCTCTTCGTCACTTTTGTCACTACCACCACCACCACCCCAGTCTAAGCCCCGATAATCTATGACCTGGATTATTGCAACTGCCTTCTAAGGGGTCTCCCTGCTTCTGCCCTTGCCTTCCTTAGGTTTCTTCTTAACAAAGCAGCCAAAGGGAGCTGCTCACCTGTACATCAGACCTGTCACTCCTCCCCCAGAGCTCTCTAGCAGCGTTCCATCTCACTCAGAGTGAAAGCCAAAGACCTCTCAGTGGCTTGGGAGGTCTCCCTCTTCCCCATCTCTCATTACATTCCCGGCTCACTGACCTGCTTGCTGTTCCTGAAATGCGCCAAACATGCAGCCAACTCAGAGCCTGCATTCATGCAATCCCTTGTGCCTGCAATGCACTTCCCCCAAGAGAGCAGCAAACTTCCTTCTCTCACTTCCTTCAGGTTCTTTGCAAATGTTATCTTACCTGGGAGGCCTTCCCCGATGACCTTGTATGAAGTGGCACCCACCTCTTGAACCCCACCCTGCCAGTCCTATTTCCTTGTGTCTGTCTTTCCCTATAGCCCATATAGACATGTATACATGTATGTATGTATTTCTATCTATGTGCCTATAAACATACATTTTTGTTGGGTTTTTTAAATTATTATTATTTGTTAGGTTTTCTTTCTCCCCACTAGGCTATAAACTCCAAGAAGGCAAAGATTTTGTTTTTTTCACTTCACAGCCCCAGCCCGCAGAACAGTGCCTAACATGTATTAGATATTCAAAGAACAAATGCTGAATAAATGGAAGGGAGGGAGGGAGGGAGGCAGAGTGAGGGAGGGAGGTAGAAGAGTTCACGAAATTTTTTTATGATGGCTACTCTAGGAATTCTGATGGAAATCCCCTAGTAGGCCTTTTATCTTCCATGCAATCATTTATTTCAACTTCTCTCACATGGGATAGAAACTATTTTAGTTTAAGTACACATATGCCAACTCTTTGCTTAAACAAACAATGTGTAGGTTTACTGGTATCATAAAATTAAAAAGAAAAATAGGTGGAAAGAGGGAGCCCACCGTCCCAGTTCCTATCTGGACATTGACAGGTCACCCCTTCCCACACCCACTTTGCCAAATAGGCCGAGCGATGCATCTTACCTCCCAGGTGAACATTAATTACTGTTTGTGCCATGCTTTGAGATCCACAGATGAAAGCAGTCATAAAAGCAAAGAGTGTTATTACATTGCAAATGGTTATAGGCTCCCATTTAGCTCTGGAAACCGATCAAGCGGGAATGTTGAATCATGAGACTAAGGTTGGCCAAATATTACACTTGTTATAATTAGTTTGAGCTGAAGCTTCAACACAGTGACATATTTCCTTTAAATAAAGTTAAGTCCTCTTAGGATGCATGAATCTATGTGGGTCTCAGTTTTCAGCTGGGAACTAAATTTTCTCAGATATGCAGAAGACAGGAAGACAAATGTGTGTCTGACTTCTTGTGCTACAGAGAGACTCTCTGGAGAGATTGCTTACTTGAGAGACATCTCAATGACCCTCTGTCTCTTTCACCCCATTGGACAGTGACAAGAATGTTCACGAAATGATGGGATTTAGAGCTGGGGCTGAATTTACAGGACCTATCATCTTATTTCTTACTGAATGCCAAAACGGTCTCGATGGCATTGCTGACAGGGGCTGCTCAGGAATACTTAAATCATCTCTGTGTTGGGGAGCTTAGTGCTTACAAGGATGCCAGTTCCTCAGCAACTGTTGTTAGAGAGCTCTTTGCACATTCATCCATTTTGTCAAATATTTCTTAAATACTTTCTGTGAGCAAATATTCTGTTAGGTGCTTTGAGAGTTGGAAAGATTAAAAAGAATTACCCTATAGTGCAGATTCAACCACCACCTAGAGCAGTGCCCTAGCCTAGAAGAGAGTCTGAATTGGAGTAGTGATTCGATAAATATGTATTGAATGAACGAAAGCATAGGTAACACTCTAGGAAGAACGATAAAGCACGTGCCTAAGGAACCATAATACTAGGTAGAAGTTAAATGAAGACATAACTGAAGGCAGTGGGCATTGAGCTGCATCTGCCTCCTTTAACTTTTCATCATCCCTAGAACTGACGTCTGAACCGATGCACGAAAGTGCATCTCTCCTTCCATGGGCCGTGGCTCAATGACTCGGGGATCGCTACAACTTCCCTTACCTCTTTCCAGGCTCAAAAGCTGCGAGGCCTCTTATCTATTAAGTGATTTCTAACGCACACATCGGTCTGAATTTCCTTCCCTGAGAAAATCCGGTTTCTCAAGTAGTCTCTTAAGAAAATGTCAGCCTAGAATGGGATGGCCCAATCCATCCAGATGTGATCACACTAGCATATAGTGTAGTGGGACTCTTTTTCCTGGGCTTCTCACACTGTGTCATACTGCACAAGCCATTTGGTCATAGCACCTTTCTTTCCTGGGATACATGGAATACCTGGGATACCTAGTATTCCAAAAAAACAGTGTTTGGGAAATAAGAGTGTAATTTACATGTTGGGCCTTTTATCAGTGATGGAGGGTGGTGGTGGTGGGGTACCTGTTTTATACATTTTGCATTAGAATTATAGAATTGTAGCCCATTAATGTAATTTGTCATGAAATCAGATTTTCTTCCTCCTAATTTGAACTTTGGTATTTGTCCTTCAACTTGAATATTATTAAGGGTAGCGTAATTTAGTGGACAGAGCCTTGGACTCAGGTCACTGACTTGCTGTGTGGTCTGGGAAAAGCTTTTCTTTCTCTCTGTCTCTCGTTCTCGCTCTCTCTCTCACTCTGAACCACAATTTTGTCATCAGCAAAGTGAAATGGTTGGTCCAGATTCTATCAGAGATTCCTTCTAGAGCTGGCATTCGATTGTCTTTAGCCATAGCTTTCTTTATCCAGATCATCTATGAATTTCACTAATCTCAGAAAAAGAGCACGAGGCAGCTAGATAGCTGGTCTGAACAGAAACATAGCAATGACGATGAGCAGCAGGTCCCTCGGCCCAGCTTCTAAGTCTTACCTAACACGGCAGAACTACACGGACTGTGAAACAAATGTGAACTACTACCCCCAGCTGTCTGTGGTCTTCATCTGTACAATGGGGCAGGTTTTCATAAGGAAAGAACAAGCCTGAGAATTTCCGCCTATGTTGATGGGTCAGTCACATCGCTTCCACCATGGTGCGGTTTGCCAGGAGCCCACATAAACCTGTTTCTCATGCCCCAAATTGTCCATCACTGCATCACCCGAGAGGCAGGCTTCTCACTCAACCTTAAGTCTTTCAGCCCTTCAGCCCTGGTTTGCAGTGGTTTCTTCCTTGGCAACTGTGATTATCTGAAAGTAATGTCAAAGTGAATAATTTCCTTTTTTCACTCCCTGACAATCACTCAGTGGGTAGCCTGTCCCCGCATAGCTTTTTATTCACCCCTCCCTCTTTCCTCTCTCCCCTCCATTGATTCCTTCACCTCATTCAAAATTCCCCCAGACAATGGACAGATGCATCTTAGAGTTGGAGGGGGGAAAGAAACAAGTGTTTCCTAGTGCACGGTGATGTTTCAGAACCACGGAGAGCAATGCCGGATGGAGACGGGGAAAATCCATTTTCTTCAACCCTTGTCTATGGTTTTGAGGCCCCATTTGGAACCCCAGAGGTGGTAGAGATCACAAAACTCTACAAAGAAGCTTTGCAGTCAGAACGGTTCTCTCTAGAGTTTAGGAGCCAAACCTGACACTATCACATGCAAAGAGCAGATTGCATCTGGGCCCGGCTGCCGTCCTAATGTCAGACCGCCTGGCATTTACCTTCCTTCCCAGGCTGACCTCTGAAGATGGGGGCAGGCTTCTGGGGGCACTGTTCTGACCATGCAAACGCTGCAGCTATTGTGTGGGCAGGGGAGGGCTGCTGATTCCTTTCCAGCCCAACACTGTAATTTTATCAACTCTGGCTCAGAGAAACCTATATTTATAATGCTAATTAGGAGGCCACACATTTAATTTGAGTGGAAGACTGTTTGTATCTCGCTGAGCCTGATAGCACAGGCTCAAGCGACAGCAGTCAGAGGCAAAGCAGGCTTTTCTCCCTTCTCCAAGTATTTGAAACAGGGCTTACTCTTGCCAAATAATTTCTCTGTTGGATTAAAAAGAAAGAGAGAGGGAGAGTGCTGAATATACTGGAGCTCAGAAAACTTTGCATGTATCTCCTGCCTGCATAATATATTTCTCTGTGCACTGAGAAAACATGGTTCTTATGTTATCTAATTGTTTCCTGACACATTTAGCAACATTTCACACCCTTTAAAGTGGCGTTACCATTGCTGACAGTGGAGGTGCTTTCATTAGACGGCCTTTGAATTGTCTCCAGGATGCACTGCAGGTCTCCAAACAGGCTTGTAAAAGGTGAGAAAGGCATTATTTATGAAAATAGAGACTTGGCCAGTGGTACCCTGGGGGTGCGTATGGATTTTGCTGACTCTGGTCCATTGAAGAATGTGTGCGTGCGTGCATGTGTGCACAGAAAACTTCTCAGGAGTTGAACCAAAACCTTCTTCATCCAATAGGCCACAAGCCTGCCTGGAGATCATGGAAACGCTTCCAAATATCTCTCCCTCTATATAGCACTGTGCTATTTCAGCACAAATTAGTCATTTCGCACCGAGTCCTGAGGCTGAGTAGCCCAGTGGCTGGGGTACGAGGTCCAACAAGTAAGTTTGCGAACTCATCCCAGAAAAAGTGCTACATACCTCATTACTGAATATCAGTACGGTCACTTTCAAAGGATTCTCCTTGGGAAGTTATGCACTGATGCCAGCACCTAGTCCACCCTTCAAAGCAATTTTGGAACTCTTTTTCTGGAATGGCCATCAGAGTTGTCATCGTATTACCCTTGATGTCCTGAATGTCATCAAAATGTCTTCCTTTCAACATTTCCATTATCTTCAGGTAAAGAAAGAAGTCATTGGGGGCCAGATCAGGTGAGTAGGGAGGGTGTTCCAATACAGTTATTTGTTTACCGACTAAAAACTCCCTCACAGACAGTGCTGTGTGAGCTGGTGCATTGTCCTGAGACAAGATCCATGTTTGTTGGCGAAAAGTTCAGGTCATCCAACTTTTTCACGCAGCCTTTTCAGCACTTCCAATAGTAAACTTGGTTAGCTGTTTGTCCAATTGGTACAAATTCATAATGAATAATCCTTCTGATATCACAAAAGGTTAGCAACAGCGTTGCAACGTGTTTCCGAACTTAATTGTCTGACCTCGTATATGGTCGGCATGTTTATCGTTCTCCCAGCCAGGCAGTTAATTCTTCTCCTCTTCTTCCTTAATGCTCCTCTTGCCCCTCTCAGCCTATTTTATGATGTCTCCAGCTATCTGCATTGATGCACAGTTTTCCTTGGAGGGTGTTCTAAGCGAGCCTTCAGAGAACACTACCCTATGGCACCTGCCTCTGCAGGGCCTAAGGAGAGAAACGGGAAGATTCATTCTGACTTTCGTGTAGAAAGTAAGCCAGGCTTAGCGAAGATGGGGCAGGTACAAAGTCGGGCTGTGAATTTCTGCTAGGACACAACCTCACCTGTGATCTTCACCCAAGATTGTTTCATCACCCTCCTGCTGCTACCCCTTCTAAAGTGCCTTCCTGCCTTATCTTAGCTGAAATTACTCTTCTCTCTTTACCTCTCTAAACGTTGCAATAAGTCTGTGTAACCATACAATCCTAAATCACAGAGATCTGAATTAGTATCTTGGCTTTGCCCATTACTTACTGGGTGACTTTTGTCAAGTCCTTTGATTTCTGCAAGCCTCAGTTTCGTCATCTATAAAATAGGGATAATAACAGTCCAGATAGTATTGTTGGAAGGATTACATAAATTATAAACCCGAAAATGTGCTAAGCAGACTGCATAGAATATTGAGAATGCTCAAAAAATGTGACTGACTATTAGTCTGTTTCACTGGAATGTGGATTCCATGGTGGCTGAGACTGCATCATCACATTTCTTTAAAATACTTGGCACCTATGTGATAGTGCAATAAAATCGCATGCGTTAGCTGAGACCTGGTCCTCAACAGGTAAGACGTTTGCTGTAAGTCAGACAACTGGCTGGCATCTAGGCAGCCACAGCAAGGAACCCTGGTCTCCTAACTCCACCACTCTTTCTAACTGCTAGTGGGAGGGGGTAGGTAGAAGGCAGTGACTTTCAAATGACTCTTCAGGGAAGCAATGAATGAATGCAAAGGGCATCCATGGCTTCTAACAAACTATCCCTCATGCCAGTCTAGTTTCCATTTTCTATTCTCGTCTCAACAAAACCTTTCTACATCTTTGAGGGGGAGCTTTTCAGGCTTATCTATTGGTTATTGGTGGTTAGATTCCCAAGGTATCTCATCTTTAGTGCCTCATCCATGACCCCTCTGGGTGGGGCACCGTGAGTGTGGGCAGCAGAGATGAAATTGTTCAAGCATATGCCACCTAGAGCCCATGTTTTATCTTTGTTGTCCCCAAAGCACATAGCGAAACACAGACTACAGTTGAGAAAGGTGGGCTATCTGCAGACAAAGACTTTGAAACCAAAAGCTTCCCATAATGAGAATGAAAATAATTACTGTGTGTAGCACATTTTGCCATTTGCATGTAACTTCCATATATGTTATTATTTACTCCTCAAAACATCTTGGGAGGGGACTATGACACCTATCGCATACCCTTTCTATGGTTGATAATAATGTTTACTATTTACTTCACAACACTTATAGAAATGCTTCATTGACTACTCACAATAATCAGTAAAGTATGTTTATACTTGTTTATCAAACAGTTGAGCACAGAACAGTTAGGTGACTTACCAAAAGTCACCCAGCCAATCAGTGGGAGAACCAACTTCAATCTGGTTCCAACACCAATCATATTGTCACATCAGGTTCTTTTCATTATAGAGGTTAATTAAATTCTATTGTCATTTCCTGTGCAGTGTGCTTTGAGCTCTAGATACAGAATATCCAGACTCAAATTCTTCCTGCCAACCAACTTACTCGATCTCAGATCAGTTTTACTATCCTTGAAATAGGGATAATATTACCTACCCCAAAGGATTGCTATAAGATTAAATATATAAATATACGTAAAGGGATTGGAAATAATGCCTGATTACATCATAAGAATGCAACAGATCTTAGCAATTGGTGATATTGTTATTTCCATGTATCATGAACCCAAGAAGTGAATGTAACAGTAAGAAATGATTCCCGTGTGCTGTGGAAGAGGTTTTCCAAGGAAGCCCTTTGCAAGTTAAGTTTTGGTTTGGCTCTACGTTTCTTTATGTCTTTCTCGAGCAGTTCTATCCCCAGCAAAGTTGTTTTGGGGGTGTAATATAGGTTCCAGGAGAACAAGGAAAGAGCCCAAGGAATTTTCTGTGTGTTACTCGGCTCAAAGATACAACTTTGTAAGGGACTGAATTGCCCGAACAGTTTGGCATTTTCATCTTGTGTTCCTGGATAGTGTTGGGGCACATCTCCCAAGCAATTCCCGATGGCTGGAAGCTTTCAGAATTAGAGTGGAATCACATCTTACACATGGGTTAGGTTATAAGGTCAGCAGCTGAGGAAAAAAAAAGGGGGGGGTAACACCAACACCCTAGAAAATCTTTAGAAAGATGCCACCTTGGAGACTGACATATTGTCTCTTAATAAATCTAACAGTTTTCCCCCATGGTTGTCACACATTGCTGTGTCTTCATTTGAAGACCAGATGAAGTAGTGACTTAAATACTTGATTAAAAGGAAAAAAAACAAAACAGAACAAACCCCATACATTGAAAATCAGAATCACTTCTTCTCAGCAAGATACTTACACACTAAAAGGCACCTAAAACCTGAGACAAACAGCCATGGCACCCAGAAGTGAAGTCAACGCCATGTGTGTTTTACATGCAGCCAAAAGATGTTTATAGAGTGAATCTATGTGTACTTATTAATATGCAGATTTGCTCATGCCATGCTTCTGCTTTCAACTCTCCCATGACTCCCGACTCTCTACATAATACAGTTGAAACTCTTACGTGGCAATTAGCATTTGCCAGACCCCCTCCTTCCCTATATGCTAAGCACATCAGAGAAATTGGTGGAGTGATAATCCACCAATCCCATTGCTGTTTATTGTGTACAGGCTCTGGGCTGGGTGCTAGAATACAAAGGTGTATAACCCACAATCTCTATCCAGTCACTCATAGTCTCACGAATGAGCCAGACCGTTAGACAAATAAATATGCCCATACATTACAAGTCCAATGGTACTCGTAGAAGTATGCCCTGGGTCCAGTGGGTGGGCGATCAGGAAAGATTTCTAAAGAAGGTGGCAGGTGACACTTGAGCTGAGTCTTTGAGAACGTTTGCAGGAGGAGGTTGAGACTACCAATGAGAAAGGAACGCTTTCCATGCACAGGAGGGAAATGAGGAGGGGAAGATAGATGTCCGATAACAGCATGGTTTCTTTGATGTGCTTAGCATATAGGGAAGGAGGGGGTCTGGCAAATGCTAATTGCCATGTAAGAGTTTCAACTGTTATATGTAGAGAGTCGGGAGTCATGGGAGAGTTGAAAGAGGAAGCATGGCATGAGCAAATCTGTATATTCATAAATACATTGGCTCTCGTATGGAGGGGAGAAACACAGGATGAGTGATACCAGCAATTAGGAGCCTGGATCATTGTCTAGACACATTGTCCAGTGTGGGCACCACTAGCCACATGTAGCCATATAAACTTCAGTTAACTAAGAGCGCAGTGCCTCTGTTGTACTAGCTATGTACTAGTATTTTGTGTTACCAAAATAATAACACCATCTCATCTTAAAAGAGCTGGGAGATATAATTAAGGTATGTGTAGAAACCCCAAGCAAGCAGGAGTTTCTGTATAGAAAGTATTTGAGGATCCATTATCTTTAGGGAAACCATTGTGTCACTGCAGGTAAAGTGGATTTGTGTCCTCACAAGGGGAAGCTGTAAAGACTCAATGCATTTCACCTTATGAGTATGAAAGGTTTAGTATTAGGCAATTATAGAAATCATATAATTTCAAAAATAAACTCTACCTTCCATCTATAGCCTCATCTATGTTTGACACCTTCCAAAGCGCAATGCTGCCAGGAAGATGTGATACGTAAACAAGCAAGGTGTCGGTGAGATCTGGGAAGAACACTGAAATGCATAGAGCCCCAAACTGTGGAGACAGTTCATGCTTGAGCCCCTGAAAGAGGCCCTTTAGCTGGGGCAAGACCAACAGCCGGCCATTCTTCCAGTAAATTATGTATAATAGCTGGTGTGAAATCAGGAGAGTTGTTCCAGGGCCATCAGAAAACGATTTGTTTTCAAGAAAATGCTTAACTGGGCTTCAGTGAGTTCAGTGAAGTGTGAGTGAAGAGGGCAACTAGGTCTTCTACTGTGAAAATAAAAACTCTAAATGGGGTGATATGGAATAGAGCAAACCCAGTTAGGCTGATATTGCCTCATTGAGAAGACAAGAGAGGCCATCATGAAAAGTCCTCAGGTGAGGTTCAATAACCTACAACTAAGTTGGAACATTCTCCTCTGGTCTCTATAAAGGCAGCTCCACTCTCGCTTTACAAGTCTTTCCTTCCTGTGGAGAAAGGTATTCCATCATTGACAAATTAGACTCGGTTTCAAAAACTTTTTCTGATCTCTAACTTAAGTACCCCAAGAGCAATTTAAGCTTATCTGCTTGAAGTTTTCCGGATGGGAGGAAAGAGATGACTGTATCAAATTTTTCACTTCTAATATCTGCCCAACTGTTATCAGTTGGAAAAAGGAGCTACTTAAAAATTGACCGTGTAACATAAAGTATACTAATCTAAAGCCATTACACATGCTGACCCAGGGTTTTTCAACCTCTGCAGTACTGACATTTGGGGCTGGAAATTCTTTGTTGTGGGAGACTATTCCGTGCATTGTAGGATGCTTAGCAAATATGACAACCAAATGTCCCCTCAAGAGGAAAATTGCCCCCTGTTGAGAATGACTGATCTAGCCCAGCTGCTTAAATACAAGCAGCCTGCTACAGGGAATATGAACATGCATATAATATGGTATCAATGTAAACTATAAATATATATAATCTATGTCTATAATTTTAAGCTGCTCTATTCACTGAGGTCGTTTTGCATCCTACAATTATAATTGAAACGACTGGCTCTGTTCTCTTTTTAAAATGTAAGATGTAGGTAAGAAATTGAGTCCCTCTCATCCTCCCCAATCACTGTGGTGCATGGAAGGCCCAGTGCCTGCTGGGAGTTGAGCTGAGTTTCTCCCCAGCGCTGGGGACAGAATGCTACTCTAGTGCATGATTGATTGACAGCAAGTAGACAGCCATCTGCCTGCGTCACTCTCCCAGTCTTAATGCCCACAGTATTCTTATAAATAGACTAGATATCTCCCACCATACATGGTTTCTCTGGGCCCCCACATGTTTGATTTCTCATGCTTCAACATGGAGAGCGTCAGCTTACAGAACATGAAAATTTCATAATTGTGGAGGCAGAAGACCTGGAATCTATTTCCAGGTCTCCCAAGTGTATGGCCCTGGCTGAGTCGTTTTCTCACATGGGCTTGTTGACCAGTTTTAGATAGGATGCTTTTGGTTCAAAGTGACAAAAACCGACTCAAGCTGGCTTAAAGAAAAAGAGGGTGGGGTGGAGAATAAATTGATTCATATATTGAAAAGAAGATGCATGTGGAACAACTGGAACCAATAAGATACAAGGTTCATTATCTCCTTCTGGGTCCCTCATACCTACTATGTGTTAAACACAGTTTTAGGGGCCTTCCGTTTATTATCACGACAGAATGTGAAGTCGGGGTTCTTATCAGAGAGGACCAGAGAGGGCAAGTAAGTTGCTCAAACTCACACCGGAAGTGGCAGGGCTCAGTCATCTGCGCTCCAAAGATGGCACCCGCTCCATTCCTCACCGGGGCTTTGGAGAACAGATCATGATCAGGGAGGCCAAAAAGTTGGGAACGGGCTGCAGAGTACAGAGAAACTCTGCAGGTGTGAGGGCAGAAATAAAGATTTGCAAAAGACAGTTAGATGCTCACATCCGCTGGAGACCAGCGTTTCATTTGAGGCAGAGTCGAAATTGAAAATGGGATGGATTGATTAGATGGTGACGCTGGTGAGCAGGTGAACTGGAGTGTGAGGCAACTCCAGGTTTAGAAATAGCCCGTTGCAGTGGGAGCAGTTTACACACCTGAGTTCAGATCTCGGCTCTGCCCCTTGGGGGTGCTTTTAACACCCCCGAGTCTCTAAACAGTGTTATTGGGATCCTGGTGGCAGGGGCATACATAAAATCCCTGAGTCTGATACTTAGCACATAAAATAGGCTGCAGACGCCCAGCGGCTTCGACCATGTTCCTTTCAGCTGGAGGCTGGGAGTCCAGCGAGAGTTGTCAGGGGACCTTGTGCCTTTCGTGGTGGTAGCCATGGCAGCCACACCCCAGGGCCTCACTGAAGCCATCATAACTTGAGGAAGAACGTCCCATCACACAGCCGTCTGCAAGCTCCACGTGCAAAACTAGGCAGAACTTGGAAAATCTGATGTACTTGCCTTAGCGATGTTCTCCTGGAACTCGAGAGCAAGTGGGGCCATATTCCTAAACAATTCATTGATTACAAACAAAAGGAGGGCAATATCTCAGGTTTTAAAATTATTTCTATTTACACATATATTCATATACCTCACTTTTTAACACTTTCAAAAATAGTGGCTTCACAACCCCAAGCATTGGGGTTGGGGGCTGAATAATTTAATCAGACGTCTGTATAAACAGCAAGCATTGGGATATGTCCTTAGGAAAATTATTTAAATCTTCCAACCAACTGACTTGCCTATGATGGTGCTTTGCTGTACTCAATTTTAATTCAGAAGTCGTATTTTCATAAGTCCTTGAACTTACGAAGCTGCAAAGGACTTCCAGTTTTTGACCCAAGAATGGCTTTCTCTGGCAGCCGGATGGCTGAGTTGGTTAGAGCGCGAGCTCTCAACAACAACGTTGCTGGTTCAATTCCCACATGGGATGGTGGGCTGCGCCCCCTGCAACTAAAGATTGAAAATGGCAACGGGACTTGGAGCTGAGCTGCACCCTCCACAACTTGACTGAAGGACAACGACTTAGAGCTGATGGGCCCCGGAGAAACACACTGTTCCCCAATAAAATTTAAAAAAGAAAAAAAGAATGGCTTCCTCTCTTTACAAGTCATTTATTCTGTTGGTGTGGTCACTGTCGCTGTTTCTTGGAGGGGCCGTGTTTCTCCCCGTGGTGAATTACCTCGGATGGCCTCTATGGTACATTCTAGAAGAGGACTGATGAGTTTGGGGTTCCTGACTCATTCATTGTTTAACAATCACTCTTGTCTAATGCAAGAAGTAGTACAATAAACCATTCAAGACTTGGATTTTGAAGTCAGGCAGCCGGGATTCAAATCCCAGCCAGTTCTGCTGCTTGCCAGCAGTGCAGTGCTGGGGAAGTTAGTCCATCTCAGCCTCAGTTTCTTCACCAGTAAAATGGGGATGCTGCTAATACTTTGTTCACAGAACAGTTGTAAAAACTAAAAGAGAAAAATAAATGTAAGGTCTTAGCTCAGTTCTTAGCACAAAGCAAGATTACATACATATAAGTGGTAACAAGGTCATTGAACTTACTATTTCAGATTTAATGACTCCTGGTACTGTTTCTTTGTATTTTTTGTTTTTGTTTTTTAAACTGTCTCTTGATCACGTCTCTCTGCTCTACCAAGTATCCTGACTCCCTGTCATTGCATCGATCAATTATGCATCGTCTACACAGAACACGCTAAATATCTGCCTGCCGTTTATCTTTTGAATGAAAAAGGAACCAGTTCTTTTCAGTGAATTTGGGGACTTGCTTTGCAACATGGCCTCTATCATAAATTAGGGGATAGGTTAACAACAGTTGGGCAGAGCAGCAATTTCATGGATAATATTTCCTGCTTTGGGGATGGAGAAAAGATTGTAGCCTTTTAATCTTGGGTGGGAGAACTAAATCTAGATCGAAATCAGTTTAAGGGGGAAAATGGTGCTGTAATTGAGACAATGGGAGTTAGAGCGATGTGACTTCAAGCACAGATGGTGTAGGATAAAGTTTTCAGGTACGGCTGAGGCAGATGATGAATGAAGACCTGGAGCATGGCTGGCAAATAAGCGCTGTGCATCTGCTACCTTTCACCCACTCCTGGTCCATGAATTTTCTAATTGATGATGGCACTGTGTCTCACTGAACCCAGGGTGTCTTTGGAACCCTTCTCAACACAGCATTCCAAAAAGCCACTACCTGTCTATCAGCGTGGACCTCCTTTGTCTGGCTATTGGTGTTTTAATCAGGAAAATTTCATGAGTTGAAACTATCACACCACCTTAGTCATATGAAAACAGATAAATTAGAAACATTTGAATTAGTCCCCATTTTTAAGGTCGCGGGGAATCCAATCACAGAGATGACTCATTAGACTTTGATTTACATGGGGATCTTGGAAAACACAGACACACATATACACCCACACGTACACAAGACCATATGAGTTTAATGAATGGCATATTGCTGCCTTTGCATGTTTCATCTTGATTTTTAATCGATCAGTTAAACTTGGTGTTTCATATATTTTCCAGGGACTCTATACCCATTCAAAATGTAACTTCATCAATAGTTTGGGGGTCAGGGGTCTTCTATAGTGTAAAAAGTAGGAACCACGTAGTGCATGGTCCCTGGTTACATGCCCATCCCACACTAGGTATTTTAGTAAGAAACCATGGTCTATGAAGTGAGCCTGTATAAGTTCCAGCTTTCTCCCCTGTACTTTGGAACCTGTTTGTGTCTGTACAGATGGTCTCTGTCAGTTGGAATAGTCAGGGGGGGAAATGTAGCATAAGTGAACAAAATTAGCAAATAACATAGCAAATAGAGAACAGCATCAATTTGATTGGGGGCAGATCTAGGGACTGAGAAATTTCCCAAGTCATGTTAGATACCAGCAAGCAGAGTTTAAGGAGCTAGCGAAGCATGGATTTAAAGTAACAGGAATCAGACAATTCTGCGATGTGTATTTCAGTACACCGAAGTAACCCCGGTGCTTTCATTGTGTTATGACTACTCGTCCACTGTCTGTGTTTATATAAATTAAAAAGCAGTTCTGTCGGTACTATAGGAGATGAATTCATGCTGAACAAAATTTCACAAAGTTCATATAAAGAGTGATTTCACAGCCACTATCATATCAGGCTCCTGGAAAATTGCACTTGAACTTCAGTTCCACCTCAGTCCCTCAGAGGAATTTAAAAATTGGCTTCCAGCCATTCTTGTTCTCCAACATGCAGTCTCAGATATGCCTCAATACAAACTTGAAAGCCTACTGATTGTGAGTGGAAATCTGTCCCTACCAGAGCCTTGCTGCCCAGTGGACATCAACATCGATTTTCCACTGCCCTGGTGGGGACACCTCCACATTCAGGAGCCTTGAAGAAGGAGGAGAGTAACATTGCTATGTAGGAGCCACTTTGAACTTCATAGCAAAATTACGAGGAGAGCTTTGAGCTCTGCCAGATGATAGCTGCTAGCAATGGTTATTCAAAGAGATGTATCTTATTTGAAATCTTGAAATTGTCTTGGGATTGGGAGATGGAAACTGGGACATGACTTCCTATAAATCACCTCCCTTTTTGTATGTCACCTTTTTCCTCTTTTGTCACCTTGCTGTTAGGGCGAACACTGCAGAGAGGTTAGGGAGTGGATTTGGGAATACACAAACCTGAGTTTGACGGCTGGCCCCTGTCACTTGCTAGCTATGCCATCTCACCTCTCTGTGTTTCAGGTTCCTCATCTATGAAATGGAGATTGGAATAATTTTAACCTCATAGGGTTGTTTTGAGAATCAGATGAGATAATAATGTAAACCGGCTAACACAGTGAGTGGCAGATAGTCATTGCACAAAACAATAGCAATTAACATAATAATAATGATTGTTATTATTATTAGAGAGAGACCTATGGGAGAAGGTATTGATTAAATGTGAGTACTGATTCTGATGAAACTCTGATGTGTTCAGTCTACCCTTGCCAGATTATCTGGCAAATACGTCGTGCCTAATACGGCTCCCAAGCAGCTGTGAACAAATTGAGCTTTTCAAATCAAATTCCATTTATCCATTGATTTGTTTCAGGGTTGACTCTTCTTCAGTTGTGTTATTGGGCAGGAGCTTCTAACATTTAAGCTTTAGGAGTAGCTTATCTCCTGTCTTTTCTTCCACTCCCACCCTCAGAAGAGTAATAAATAGCCTAGTGATTTGACGCCTCTGTGCTATTGTTTATTGGGTTTCCTCTCACCCGAAGTTCCCTTTCTCTTCTTTTGAAGATTGCTCAGGCATCATCTTTCCCAGGAATCCTCGCTGGACTCTCCACCCCTACCTCTACCTGGCCAGGCTGGACCAAGTGTCATTTTCTCAACCCTCACAGTACCATGTCCTTACAGGCCACCATCCTGCTGTTTATCATGTTCAGAATTGACATAGTTACCTGTCTGCCTCCCCCACTATACTATGAGCTCTCTCAGGGCAGGAATGAGGCCTCACTTATTTCGGTATCCTCGGTGTCTCAGAGGGCACATAAGAGGCACTCGTGTGTTATATTGAACCAAACTGATCTATCAGTATCATTTAATGCACTAAGGCAGGGGTGTCAAAACTGCGGCCCGCGGGCCAACTGTGGTCCGCAATCCATTGTTAATTGGCCTGCAGCAAATTCCAAAAATATATTTAGTTTACTTAAATAAGCCAGGTGAGGCAATACGTTCTTCACCTCGAGTGAATGGACCGGCTGTTTGTGTATTTTACCGCATATGGCCTTTGGTAAAAAATGTTGAAAAAAGTTTGGACACCCCTGCACTAAGGAATAGATCAGGAAATGCAATTATACTCGTAAAGCAATGACAAAAAGTGGCATCCATTTGAGGTGCCTGAAAATATCCCCACATATGCAGTACATCTAAAAGCAGGGAAAAAACAATATTTCTTGTCACTCAAGCATTTGTTGCCTGAGTTGAATCTCAAACCTGATTCTTTTGTTTGCTTTCTCAGCACTTTACTTTCCCTCCGCACCCCCAGCTTTAGGGCATATCCTGTAGGCTGTTCCTCTTGGCTCTTTTTTCTGAGCTTCCCAAATGAACATACCAGCAGGCAAGCACTTGCAAGGACCCCAAGATGGAAGGGTGACTCAGGTGAAAGTACACATGGCCATTATCCTCACACAGCTATTGGCTGCCAGGAGCTCCCTGCCACGTGAAAAGATGCCGCCGCCTTCTGTGTGGGAGAACTCCTTGACCCAAAAGCAGCTCCCTGTCACTGCCCACCTCCTGCCAGCCTAGCTGTTCCTCTTCATGTCCTGGAGTGGCTGTTTCTCTTTGTAGGAATCCCCCCCATTGGTTCAAAAAAAGAATCTCATGGTGGTGATAGTGGGGCGATGGCCAGTTCTTTGGGATGCAGATGTGTCACCCTTTCCACCTCTCCTCCACTTCTAACCCAAACTAATTAAGTTGGTGTTAGCCTACCTGATGTATTCATTCGAGAACTGTTATTTGTTAGGAAGACACTGAGGATGCAGGAGTGAATAGAGTAAGTAAAAGTGCACCTTCAGATAGTAATGAGGGCTCTGAAAATATTTAAACAGGCTAATTAGTAGGACAGATAGGATAAACAGAGAAGACAGGGGGACAACTGTCAAGAAGACAAACAGGGACAAACTGAATGAAGAGAAGAAGCAGAATTGTGAAATCAGTGAGGTGATGAATGGGGGAGAATGTTCCATGTAGAGGGAATGGGAAACATAAAGACTGTGACGATGGAATGGCATGGCCTGTTCCAGCCGCAGACGTAAAGATGGCCACTGTGGCTGGAGAATGAGGCGCCAAGCAGAGAGTGGTAAAGGCCACTGTCAGAGGTGGCCTCTAGGAGAGACAGCTAGTGCCAGGGTAAGCGAGACACAGAGGTCGTCGTAAGGAGTTTCTTTCTACGTGCAATGGGAAGCCACTGGAGAGTGTCAAGCAGGAGAGTGATGTAGTCTGATTTCTTTCTTTAATATATCGTTCTGGCTACAGAGAAAGGATGGGGACAGTGGGGAGTAGACGGGTGTGTGGAAGCAGGGAGACCAGCAAGGAGACAGACAGTTCGGTGAGAGGTGATATGGAGTTAGCTTGGAATGGCAGCAGAAGAGAGAGAAAGAAGTTTTCGTTTTCCAGACTGATTCCACATCAGCTGTGTAGAGGGACATTTCTGCTCATGAGGGCTTTCGCAAACATGCAACTACACGTAGTAAGAATTTACACATTTGGAGAAACATCAAACCACTCAACAAATACATTGGGAACATTTTCTTTTTAATTTTTATTTTAAGATATTTGTATCGTCAGGTGGTTTCAGTGTAACTTGCTCTGGTTGCTCTCATGACATTCATTACTGACCTTTCACCCCTCTGTCCTCTTTCCCAGGTCGTCCCATTCCACCTACATCTTCGTCTAGCCTCCTCCCATCTGCTCAGCTGCCTAGCTCCCATAATCCTCCACCAGTTAGCTGCCAGATGCCATTGCTAGACAGCAATACCTCCCATCAAATCATGGACACCAACCCTGATGAGGAATTCTCCCCCAATTCATACCTGCTCAGAGCATGCTCAGGTCCCCAGCAAGCCTCCAGCAGTGGTAAGGAAAACTGTGGTGTCTGAATGTGCGGTGCTGTGTGCTTGACAATGTCGCGACTCCAGCAAAATGACAACTTTGAAACACGGGCTGGGGAGAAGGTGGTGTGGGGAGCACTAAGGCAAAATATATTTGTCATTTTGTAGCATTGCAGCTCCAGGATACCTTTGCTGAAGGTCTCAGATAAGGCTTTGCTTATCTGAATGGGGTTTGGGCCTCCTTCGGTGGAAGGAATTTGCCCACTGCTGCACATGAGAACATACAGGTCTCCAAGGTAAAATGCAGAGGGACAAGGGAATGCTGCATTTTGGATTACTGTTATTCTGGCCGTAGCCAAGTGACCCTGGACACCCTCATGTGCCCAGTTTGTGTGCATCTCACATCTCTTGTTTTTGATGGTTGCCTTCTGACTTTTCCTCCTTACTAGTTTAAATTGTTATGCTACTAGATTGTGTCCTCTTGATATGACTACTGAAGGTCTTTCCAAGTCTAAAGGGTTTGGAGATGGTGGCCTCTCCTATAACCCTCCACTCACGTCACTTTACTTGAATTTAGCAAGATGATCGTGGAGTACCATGATAAACATGGTCTCGAAATCCCCAGTTCTCATTGTAGCTTTCACATTCACAGAGCAGAGGGCCTGCTCCTGGGGTTCTGTCCCATTTTTGAGGATTTTGTGGCTACTGCCTCAGCTCCCAACCTCTAAATCTGGTGAAATTGCCCCAGGGCCAGCCATCATCTTGCCTTATTTTCATTTCTCCTGTTGGCGATATGTTCAGAACACATATGAACATAGGAGCGGGCAGTATCTAAGGTTAAGTACCCGTGGCCCAAGAGGAGACATCTGCAGAAATTAATTGCTCCTGACGCAAAGGCTTTGGAGTTATAGTCTGAATTGGCCACCCATGGTGTTCATTAACATATCCTATCAAAAGTAGTACAGAGATTTCCATGCCAAGGCTGTTCTTTGATGAGCTTGTGTTTTAGCTCCATCCATGAGTGTATGCTACCACTGGCCTCAACGTCTACAATTAGAGAGGAATTCCTAAATACATTTAAGATGATTCATTCTGGAGATGGAATGATGGACTGCTACTTATGATGGCCCATGCCCCTCTTCAAAGCCAGGCCTGATATATTTAGTAAACTCATATTCTTTTTCAAAAAAATTACCTAATCAAATCTCTCATCAAATGAGCAATCCATTGTTGATATTATGAAGGCCTTTAATCTACCATAAATCTTTATTAGAACTCATCAGAGCTTCTAGTTTGAGAGAAATGTGATTATGGCACTCTTAAAATGACATTACATCATTGGGGTGATTGGTTTATCATTTGGAGAAGAGACATCAATCATAACTAGCATAACCACACAGTAAATGAATTCAACCTTTCTACCGCAGAACAATGACACTGTAATTGCTCAAAATCAGGCTTAAAATGAAATCGGAAAATGCTCTTTCTTCAAATATGATGTTAACTTAATGGAATATATTATGAAAAATCATGTTTGAGGAAATTCTATGTAATTAAAAATATGTGGAGATCTATTCCCTTTTTTCTTTCGTCAGAACCTTGTTTCAGCTACAGAACCGGTTTTTTGGTTTTTTTGGTGGGGTTCTTTTTGCTGCAGAGATTCTGTTGCGTTTAATTGAACGATCCTCACTTATGCGTTGCTGTTTTTTATTTCATACTATGTAATCATGAGGAATATTGTATTATGAAGGACAAGAGGCTTTTGAAATGAGGCACACCTGCTGATAGCTTTTTAAAAACAGACAATTATTAGGGAGAAAGTGAGCTTTTAAAAACTCTATCATTTTATGCATGTATGGATGCCCAAGCAAAGACGGTTTCCATAAGAGAGGTCAGTTCACATCTCAGAGCTGTCTAGAATGTTTTCTTAGTGGTAATGCTATGAGTGATATCTTTTCTTCGGGATATTGTATCACATTGTAAGTTGTTGACAGGGCCTTTTTTTTGGTTTTATGCCTAATCAAGACCTCATTTTGGACAGAACCGGTCTATGTGTTCAGAGGCGAACTGATCCATTTTTCATCACTCACACCAATTTGTTCAGCGCACGTAAGCTTGATAGAGATTTAAGCTTCAATAACGGGAAAATACCACAGAAAATTTGAGGGTCCATTTTCATCCCAACAAGAGCTGTGCTGATATGATTACCTTACCTCAGGGGTGAAGACCCAATTGTACGAAACCCTTGTTTTCAGAGGATACGTATATGAGAGCTTAAAGCTCCAGCCAAGAAGCAGCAGTCATTCAAAAATCTAGACTTTGGCTTAGCTATAGTGAGCGCAGATCAAGTTCAAATATGTATGCACTCACGTGTGTGTGTGTGTGTGTGTGTGTGTGTGTGTGTGTGTCTTGTGGAATGGATTTGGGGTCAAGGGCAAATTGAGGATTCTATCAAGATCTGAATGCAGTGGCTGTGAATTTAAATTTGACATAAAGGATTGAAAATAGAGTTTGACACAGAAGACACAAAGTGCAGGGCTGTGCCTGGGTGTTCTGAATTGAGTTTGATGAAAGGGGCTGGATTTCTCAGTGGGTGCCGCGGCACAAACAAAGTGACCATGTGATGGGTGGTGTTATGTTTGGCTGGTTAATTACACTGACTTTTTTTCAGTTGGTCTCTTGGCAATGACCTTGTGTTCTGACGATGCAGTATCAGTTTGGTCTTAGGTGAAATAAAACCCCTTCTAACACACTCAGCCCATACATGACGGTGAAAAATTATTTCCTGCGATCCTCTTATCATAGCTGTTATTACCTGACATTAGTGAAGCCCGTCATTAGGAGAGACACTGCACACATTTCCTGCCCAAGAGCCTTTGTTCTGCAGACACAAACCAGACATAAACTATACAACTAAAATGTTTTTGACAACACAAAAAGCTCCTCGAAGCAACAACAAAACTTTACTTTTATGGCTTGACAGTCATTATTTTCTACGACTGTGGTGCATTCTTTAGTGCAGAGGTGTCCAAACTGTGGCCCACAGACCAACTGCGGCCCGCAATCCAGTTTTAATTGGCCCGCAGCAAATTCCAAAAATATATTTAGTTTACTTAAATAAACCAGGTGAGGCAATACGTACTTCACCTTGAGTGAGTGGCCTGGTTGTTTGTATATTTTACCGCATATGGCCCTTGGTAAAAAACGTTGAAAAAAGTTTGGACACCCCTGCTTTAGTGGATGGTACGAAAACCTCGACACCTTTGAAGCCAAATTGCTGTAACCTTCAATCAATGCCAGTCGAGCAGATACCCAGGTACAGCTAGGTACACTCAGAAGAGTGACTTTTCTCTTTCCCTGAAGCATTTTTTTCCAGATAGCTAAGCTCCAGTAAATGGCTCCATCCTGTGTTCTGCCTTCGGCCAGGCCAGGTTCACTCCAGATGCTGTTTCTGGAGTGATGTATCTAGAAGCATCATTTCAAACCTTATGAAATAACTCATCTGGAAAAAAAAAAAATCTGGATCTGAATGACAGTTAATGGAGGCTCCTGCAGATCTAAGAATGATAAGACTACCTTCCCAATCAGGACAGGATGTCCTCTTTGCTCTCAGTGCCTGAGGCAGAAAATATACCCTAAGCCACATTGCAATCGGAAGCATTGGCTCACCTCCCCTCCCATAACATGTTGAGCTTTCGTTTACCTAAAAGTTTGAATAAAAGGGGCTGGAACATTCATTAGTAACATCAAACTACACAGAAGAAATGTAACCGAGATACCTCTGCCCAGGACCTTTCAGTCCATCCTATGTGGCAACAGGCCTGTCCCAGGGGGAGAGTCTCAGTTTGTAACAGATCACAGTAGAGGTGCGTTGGCCCTTTTTAAAAAGGTAATGCTTTGGTAAGTTCTAATGAAAATAGTACATCAAAACCAGCAAGATTTTGGTTGCCTAGAGTAGTCTAAAACTTCAGTTGCCTAGCTAATTTAATGATTGTCTTATTTATCTGCATCATAAGGCAAAAGAGCTTCGTGCATTCATTCATTCATCCCTTTTCTTACAACTCCCCCATAATTTGTGAAAACGTATGAAAATTAAAAAAGACAACAACTAGAAAACTGTAACTAGATGATACAAAAAGTCTAAAGGAAAACTCCAGAGGGGAAAGCATACATATAGGCTCATGTACACAGAGTGCCAAAAAAATGTATATACATGACTTGTATTCATCTTATGTTATCAGTATATATTGAGTATTACAATATTAATACAGTTGTTTTTTTTCCTTTCTTAAAAGGCGTATACATTTTTTTGGCACTCTCTGTAAAGTCCTGTTTCATTATATAAGATGAACAGAACACTTCATTCTAAGCTTCCTAGAAACCAAAGCAAGAAGGGAAACAGAGAAAAAACAAGATCCACAACCTCCAGGAGATAAAGGCAAATCAACTGCTTCAGGGAAGTACTGTGAATCATCGTAGTGAGGCCACAAAGAAATTTCTCTTAAAGGAAATAAGACGTGCTTTCCAGATGACTGAATTCTCAGTAACACATTGGTAAATACATGCGGTAAAGAATTTCCTGTCCAATTTTCTTATAACCTCCCTCCACATAAGCCATAGAAAGCATTTCCAGTTTTCAAAAAAAAAATTCTACAAATACCCAAACATTGCACAGCCCAAGGACAAAACTTGATCTATAGATAAACCTTCATCCTATGAAGGACCACATAAAACTGCATGTCCCGTAGACAATAGACCTTAAATATCATTGCTCACGGCTCAATTTTTACGGGAATTAGCCAACGTTGAGGTTATAGTCACCACCTGAAAAGCAGATGTTCTATGTTACAAATGTGTCTTGACAGCCATAGAGAGGTTAGAATTGATATCCTCTCATGAAAACTAAAGTGCCATTCCCAGACAGCCTCACTCATCGCCCCCACCCTCCTCCATCCATGGGGCTGGACTTGGATGAGAAAGTACAGGGTCTATAGATTTTTTTTTTTTTTTTAATGAATGAAACTTCTTTTGTTTGCATATTTTAGGTTAGGGGAAGATGTTTTTTCCTCTATTATGTTATCAACTTTCTCGCCTTCTTAAGCAGACTATTCCCACTGGAATTTAATTTAGTTTAGGATGTCCTAAAGAGCGTGCAGCAGTTGTTCTGTACATTGATGATTGTACTATGCGATAATATGGACTGGGTTTTTTTTAAGTCACTATACCTTGGGCGGCATCTCATTCGACCTCTTCTACTGTACTGCATTTTAACTTCATAGTCCACTCGTTCTAGGCCTTCCTTTCGCCTCTCAGCTTCACTCCATCGTGCAGAGACCTCCCGGGCAGGCTTCCTGGCATCAGATCCAAAGTCGGTGCTCAATAAGTATTTAGTAAATACATGCGTTAAGTCATATCTTTAGTAACTGCCTTCATTTTATTAACTTACTGCTTTTATCATGTATGATGGAAAAGTGGATAATGATGGGGAAGGAGAGCAGAGCATGTCCCAACTTGGGGACTATACTTATTTCAGAAATTATGTTCAATATACCGATACCTGACTTGTCTGTTTTCAGATGCGTTAGAACTTCGTAGTTCACCTGTAAGCGAGAAGATTTTGAAAACACTGTTTATACCCATCATGACAAGTCGTGGCAGGGCCAATGCAGAGAACCCTCGGTGGGGCCCCAGCTAAAGGAGGCTGCACCTGTCCGGGATGGACTTTATTTTCACTCCTGATTTGGAGCTCAGGACATCAAGGCCCAACACTATTCCCTTTCCCAAGTCGGATTTGTTTTGCGCGTGAGCCACTTGGTTCCCAGTTCTTTCCTGGGCAGCTTGGATGTCTCGGTCACAGGTGCAGAGTGACCTGGCACCCAGGTGGTATTTAGCACTGGCTGCCTCCTCACCAGAGTGGTTCCCAGCCCACCAGGCAGTGCAGGCTAGGCCAGGGAGCTGCCTTAAGGCTGTGGAGGGCACAGAGACAGCCCTCTGCCCCAAAGGCAGAGCCACGTGGGGCTTGGCTCTCAGCCGCCGGCCCTTCTCCTCCCTCCATGCTAGCTGTTACGCTAAGCACTTTATGCACCTTACTTCATTTATTTTTATTCAACACGACCACATCCCAGTGCAGCAAGAATTACCTTTATGCCCATTTTAGTGATGAGTAACGGGGGCATACGGAGACAAGTAACTTGCCCCAAGTCACAAAGCTGGGAGGTGAAGGACCTGGGTTTCAAACCCAACCTTCCCGATTCCAGAGACTTTTCTCCTCACCCCTCTGTTCAATGTTAACCTCTAAAATATTTGTGTGGCTTATCAAAGTATACAGAAGACAATGAAAACATTATGTTAAGAGGCATTGGTTACAAGTTTGAAAAAAAGTACTATGGCCTTACGAAATACTCTTCACCTCCACAGCTTAGAAAGCACACAGATCTCCAGACTCTTCCCCTGAAATCCTGGTTAAATACAGTTAAATTCGGGGGGCCAGGGGGAGGGTAAGGAATTGTATTTTCACTACTCCCTTCAGGTCATTCTTATGGTCTGATAGATTTGGGAAGCATGGATGTAACAGGAAAGCTCTAAAAGGGAAGTTGGGTTTTCTGTACTTGGTCTCTGCTTCACAGCGTGATCTTGGGCAAGTCATTCAAACATCCTGGGCTCAGTTCTCTTCCTTGTGAAGGTTTGTCATTGGCCAAAAATGTCTCTACACTTCCCTTCTTGCTCTAACACTCAGTGCTTGTAAGTTCCTTGCATCCAGCTGGACCAAACTCCCAAGATTCACAGGCCCCCCAGTCCCTCTTCCTGGACAGTGTGGGTTTCACTCCACCCTCTAGGCCATTGACAAAACTGAGACCTACACAGCTACGCAAAGCAGCTCCTAGAAGTTTCCGTGTGAAGTTGAGAAGCATGGTCTGGGGTCCTGTGCCACTTACTTGAAAATGTTGAAGGCAGTCCCAGCAGGAGGCAGAAAAAAGCATAGCCCCCCCCCCCCCCAACACTGCCCCAGGCTCCTAGAGAGCCTCCTAAAAAAGGTCTCCATCCTGAGAATTGGGAGTTGATCATTGTCGGGACTCTCTGGCCACTGCTAACGGGCCCCACAGTGGAGCCGACAGAGAGTGGACCCCTTCTTCTTTTCCCTTGTGCGTCCTTGCCCACCCCCCACACAAACACACACCCTGGTTGTAGGTCCAGCAATTTCCAGTCCAGCTGGCTTGGGACCAGGCTTCTGCACCACAGTCCACGTGAGCACACAAGCGAGATGGACAGGTAATTCCTTAGGCAATGTGCAGCACGGAAGTGACACATGGCACAGAACTGCTCCTACTCAGCAAATAACCTTGCTATTGACAAAATTCCCAGGGTCGATAA
The DNA here is from genome assembly GCF_057876585.1 of Rhinolophus sinicus. Lineage (NCBI taxonomy): Eukaryota > Metazoa > Chordata > Mammalia > Chiroptera > Rhinolophidae > Rhinolophus > Rhinolophus sinicus. The sequence continues at coordinate 102,296,355 of NC_142505.1, forward strand.
GCATTGTGTACATTCCACCTCTCCATCTCTGTGCTGCGCTTCTTGGTACATACCAAAAGATGTCCTGGGGGCGCTGTGTGACGTCTTAACCGTTTCCTGACCTAACAGTTTTTACCCAGAACTTCAGCTTCTCCCAAATTCCTTTAAAGACTGCAATGAACTCTAACCCGCTTCTGAATAATCTTCAGTAGCCATTTTAAAATGTGGCTTCAGTCCCTTGTTAGACATGTCTCAGTCATCTGTGGAATGAAAAAATAGATTTATTTTACCAACAATGGGCAGGTTGAACAGAATTTATAGCCCCAGCCCCTGGCATACCTCTTAGACGCCTCCCAAAAATAATAATTAAAAATAACTATATTCTTAAAAGTGGGAACTCTGACATGCGTATTTCTTGAATTCAAAACATAGCCACTTTCTGACACTATGATCTTGAACAGCTTTCTTAATCTGTGTCTCAGTTTTTTCATCTGTAAAACAGGACTGAAAGTCTCCAACTCCTCAAGTTGTTAGGAATATTAAATGACATTCTGATGCATCTAACTGTCTTCAAAGGAGTTTAGACAGTTGGCGCAGAGATCAGGTTTGATATTATTTACATTTTAATTTAACAAAGATTTAATGGGGTCAAATGTGGTTAACAGGAAATTTACCAGTTTTAAGTGTCCAGCACATTCACATTGTTGTGCAGCCGTCACTACCATCCATCTCCAGAACATTCTAATCTGCTCCAGCAGAAGCCCTGTCCCCATTAAACACTAACGCCCCATCCCCCTTTTCCCCAGCCCCTGGCAAACATCATTTTGTTTGCTGTCTCTATGAATTTGACTACTCATATAAGTGGAATCATGTGAAATGTGTCCTTTTGTGACTGGCTTATTTCGCTTAGTGTAACGTCTTCAAGATTCATCCATATTATAGCATATGTCAGAATTTCTTTCCTTTTTAAGGTTGAATGACATTTTTGTGTATTTATATACCACATTTTTTTGTGTATTCATCCATCAGTGGACACTTGGGTTGTTCCCAGCTTTTGGCTATTATGAATAATGCTGCTGTAAACATTGTTGTACGAACATCTGTTTGAGTACCTGCTCTGACTTCTTTTGGGGTGTATACCCAGAAGTGGAATCGCTGGATCATACAGTAATTCTATGCTTAATTTTTGGAGGGCTTGCTATACTGTTTTCCACAGCGGCTGCATTGTTTTACCTTTCCACCAGCAAAGTAAAAGGGCTCCAATTTCTCTACATCCTTGCTAACATTTATTTTCTGTTTTTTGTTTGTTTGTGTGTTTGTTTTTATAGTAGCCATCCTAATGCATGTGATATGGTATAGTGTTGTGATTTTGATTTGCATTTTCCGATGGTTAGTGATGTTGAGCATCTTTTCATGTGCTTATTGGTCATTTGTATGTCTTCTTTGGAGAAGAATTGTCTATGCAGGTCCTTTGTCCACCTTTTTACTCAAGCTGTTTGTTGTTGCTGTTGAGTTGTAGGAGTTCTTTATATACATTATCAGTCACTTATTAGAAATAGGATTTCAAATATTTTCTCCCACACTGGTGGTTGCCTTTTGTCTCTTGAGTGTTCTTTGATGTGCAAAAGTTTTTCATTTTATTGTTGTCCAACTTACCTATTTTTATTTTTATTTGCTATGCTTTTAGTGTCACATAACAAATATTTTAAGGGCTTATTCTGTGGTGGCCATTGTCCTACTGGTTTTTACACATGGCAACGCATTAAATCCTCAACACTGAGAAAGACAAAAGCAGCCCTTGACTCTGGGATCTGGCCTGACACTGACCCCTCAGGATTGGTGCTGCTAGGAGCTGGGTTAGCATTCTCAGCTATGTCATGGTGTTCTCCCCTTGGATATAAACACTCCTGTAGAATCCTAATGCTCAGCAAGGCCACTCTGTGACTGGAGCGAAGTAAGATAAAATGAAAACAAGGCCACCTCATGATCTTGCCAAAACCTAGACCAAAGCAAGGTTACTGTCCCAAGCACAAAAATGCACGCGGTCCCCCTCTCCAGGCTAAAATGTGTAGCTGTTCTTTCTTTACCAATGACAGTTTTAGTTTCTTCTAATCAGCCCTTCCTATACATAACAGATATGGATACCAGATCCTAGAGCTATCCCAAAGCTGACAGAAGCAAAGGCAGAGGGAACTGCTTCCTCGAGCCATACCTAAAGCCACCTAACACAGCCCTTTCAATACCCTTCACGGAAGCACCCATGGCTCTTCAGTGTGTGTCTCCTCCCTCCTCGCAATGAGATAATAAACCCAACTTTGTTGGACCACCGTGTGCTCTGGGTGGTGCTGTGGCTAGAGACGTTGACACCATTACACTGTGGGTTGGGCCTATTATCGCACCTGTTTTACAGATGGGAAAACTGTGGCACATAGAGGTTAAGGAACTTGCCCAGCATACATAGTACAATGGGGACTTGACCCAAAGAAATCATTCTCCTGAGTGATAAGTACATAGAAACTTCAGGAAATTTTTAAAAAGACAACTCCAGAAAAATAAGCACACACACATGCACACATACACATACACACATACACATACACACGCATACCAGGGGTGCCAAAAAAATGTATACAAGTGGACATTGGTCAACGTTGCCCAAGCAATAGTTCACCACAATCAGACGTGTCTGGACGCTGATGGTAACCACTTTGAGCACCTCTTGTAATTGCAGAAATCGAACGTTACATATATTTGTCTGCTGTTACTGGTATATAGTGAGTATTACAATTTTAATACAGTTTTCCTTGCTAAAAATGTGTATACATTTTTTGCCACCCTCTGTATATATATTCAAGAAATGAAAAATAGTCATCATGTATCACATGGCTCAGCTCTGAGTAGCACTTGCATGGCCATGTGACGTGTAAGCACTGAGTCACCATCTGAGCCTTCTATCCGGAGGAGAAGGAAATGGAAGAGGTACCTGTGTGGACTGGGCAGGGCGAGGGAAGGGCCAGATCTGCATCTTCTATAGTGAGAAGTTACTAGGTAATGCCTAAAATGGAAAATACGGGAAAAAGCAGCAGCAAAGTGTATTATTTATAGACCTGGAGATAAAAACCAAAATAGTCAGCTAAAAAAAGGTAGATGTGGCTGCCTCTGAGAAGGAAGAAGTTGGTGATAGAAAAGGATTGCTATTTTTGAACCAAACGTTGTATAGCTATTTCATTCTTTAAACTATGTGCATTTTTTTATTTTGATGGAAAAAATAAAGTACAAGAGATTGGGCATGTGGAACAGGTCAGACAATGTTAGAACCCCAAATGGTAGCTGTTTAATATTCTCCGACATATTTCATTCAAAAAATATGTAGTAATTAGGAGCTATGTGTTTGAGATGACACCAGGTGTATGAACTTCAGTGGGCAGGCACTGGAGCATTTTCGTGGAATCTGTAGATTTGTCTGTATCTGATCCTGTTGATTTGGGAGCCCTGTGGAGTTGTTAGGGCTTTAGCTCTTTATCCCAACCCAGCCCCCAGCCTTGTTGAAAAATCCTCGGCTTAAGATGGCACGAGACGGAGAAGATACTGTAACTACCGTTCTTCCTCATTACTAAGCCAGTAGCCATCTAAGCACAGGTCTCATCTTTTCCCCAAAGCTTTCCCAAACCACTCTGCCCAAACAGAGGCAGAGTCAGAATTGCACACAGTCTTAGCATCTGCCTGATTCAATTTAGCACCTCATTACATTCTGATTTGTAATATTCTCTTGGTAGTTCATGCATATAAGTCACTTGTGTCAACATCAAATTGTCACCACTTAAAGATCAGGGTCATTTCTTTGGTCTTTTTGTATCATTTAGCACTTGGTGCAAGTTGAGATGTGTTCGAGACATCCTTATTGATCTAGCTTTTTTAAAAAAAAAAGCAGTGGTAGAGTGGGGCAACAAAAAGGTGGATGTATTCCAACTTGGGCCTGTTGACTGTCTTTGTAACGTTTTCAGATCTGAGATCATCTGTGATCACGGATACGAGCTGGCTCGCTGTTACAAAGAGCAGAAAACGCACGTAGAGCATGAGAAGAAATGCATGTTTGTCTAATGTACAGTCTCCCTTGGGATTAAGGAATGTATTTTGCTTCATTCTTTTTAGTAAGTGCTCTCCTGAGTTGATGCTGCCTTTGAGACAGCAGCCATAACCTAGGGAACCAGCCTAGGGAATGCATGGCCTTACCATATGTATGCATTTCCTTGGGCTGCCATTACACTCTACCACAAACTGGGCGGCTTACAACAATAGACCTGTATTCTCCTATAGTTTTAGAGGTTAGGAGTCCAAAATTAAGGTGTTGGCAGTTCCATGCTCCCTCCAAAGACTCTAGGGAAGAATCCTTCCCTGCCTCTCCTCTCTTCCGGTGGATGCTGGCAATCCTGGCATTCCTTGGTTATAGCAGCCTGTCTCCAATCTCTGTGTCCATCTCCATGTGGCCATCTTCTCACTGGGTGCTTCTCTGGGTCTCCCCATCTCTCTCTCCTTATAAGGACACCAATCATTGGATGTAGGGCTCACCCTAACCCCCTATAACCTCATGTTAATTATATCTGCAAAGAGCCGATTTCCAAATAAGGCCACCTTCACAGGTACCAGGGGTTAGGCCTTCAACCGCCAGCAGCCTCCAATGGAACACGAAGTGGGCAGAGCTACTGGACATTGAGTGTAGGAGTAAAGTTCAAGGCCTCCTTCTTGTTTCTGTTACAATGAAGAAAGCATCATCCCTCCTCTCTCCCTGTTATGTTCTTGATCCCATCTGGTCCTATATTCTCCCTGTATTAAGTATCCCTTCTCTGGAGGATCTTTACCAACGGGATTTAAATACATAGGGAATTATTAGGTTGGTGCAAAAGTAATTTCATTTTTTGCAATTATTTTTAACCTTTTAAACCGCAATTACTTCTGCATCAACCGAATATTCCTCTTATTTACAGAAACATTTCTCGAAAGGGCTTTCCTATCCTCTCTCTCTCTATGTTTCCACTCCCCACACACTCCGCAAACTGTTACTTTTCTTACTTGGTAACTATTTGTACTACATGCACAAATAACCTCCTCCTATTTGTTAAATTTAGTAAACATTTTTCATCACATCTCGCACTTCCCTTCACTGCTCCTTCCTCCTTGAAATGCCCTTTCCCTTTAGCATCTACTGTTCGGCGTTCTTCTCATTCATTCCTATGTTTCTGGCCACCTTTGCCTTCCTGTGAATGCCTCCTTCAGTTTATCCCTTAAATGCCAGGATATCTAAAAGTTAAAACCCAAGCCCCTTTTGCTTTATTGTTTATGCACTCTGCCATGGGCAATCATCTACATGCATAACTAAAATTACTATCTATGGGTTTATGGCCCCGATGTCCATTTCTCCAAGTCATATCTTTTACCCAATATATCTAAATGTCCCTGGGTATTTTAACTACGATATCTAATACACAATCCCAAAACAACAGTTCTGAAATGAAACTCAACACACTTAATCCGAAACATATTCTTCCATTTAATTCTTCTTCTCTGGCTTTCCTCATCTCAGCCTGTGCTCCTATCTACCATCAGTCAGTTGCTCAAGCCAGAGGCCTGGAAACCATCCTTCCTATTCCCCCATTCTACTTAGAATAAATCGCCAAACCCTATCAAGTTTGACTCTGAAATAGTTTTATATTCCTGTTACCACAACCCTAGCTCAAATTACTAGTATCTTTGGCCTGGAGATCTAATTGCTTCTAATTGATTCTTTTTTCTTTTAGTTTTTTTTTTTGTCTTCTGATCTTATCTGTTCTTACAATTCAATTAGCAGAATTTCCATAAAATGCATATGTGAACAAGTCTGCTGCTTAAAATTCTTCCGTGGGACCCCCACACTCCCTAGCTATAGTCTGCACCTTTTAGCATATCACAAAAAGTCTTTTCTGTCTCCGTCTCTCATCATTCACCCCACTCTATACACAGTTCCTGAATACGCCACATTTGTGCCTTGGAGTCTTTGCACATGGTACTGTTTTCTCCCACAATCCTTTCTGTTCTCCCTAATCGGGGTTATTCTTTCTTTAGCTCCCATGTCTCCTCTGTTACTGAACTCACCATTGGACTCCATTCAACAGTTGACTTAAACTTTTTGAAGACAAGAACCGTTAGCTCCCTTATGTCCCATTTTGCTCTATGAGTTTAGCAGGCAGGGCGCCTAGCACAGAGCAGAGGCTCAATAAATAGCAGGTGAATGAGCAAATAAAGAGTGAATGAAGTCAGAGGAGGGAGGAGAGGTGTGCAGATGGTCCCAGGATGCAGTGGGGACAGACCCCGGCTCACAAGCTGTTTTCCTCAGTCTATAGTAGAAGACGTAAGGAAGGATGAAGGCATTTCTGGCAGATGGAGTAGTACAGTGTGGACGGCAAACAAAGCCAGAAACAAACCAAGAAACCTAACATCGTTAATATGTAAACGCTGGAATCTAAATAGACTAGTAAAGTATAGAACAGCTCTTTCATGTGGCACTTCAAAATTCCAGGGCCGGATTCCCCCCTTAGCCAAGGTTTCACTTTCCATGGTTTCAGTTTCTCATGGTCAACCATGGTCTGAAAATATTACTGGAAAATTCCAGAAATAAACAATTCATCAGTTTTAAGTTATGCGCTGTTCTGAGTAGCGAGATGAAAGTGTGCACCTTCCCACCCAGGAGGAGAAGCATCCCTTTGTCGACACCTCCACGCTGTATAAGCTCCCCGCCCCTTAGTCACTTAGTAGCCCTGCCAGTGATCATATCAACGGCCCCGATATAGCAGCGCTTGTGTTCAAGTCTCCCTTAGAGGAGCCTAAGGCTGCCTCACTCCATTGCATCACGTAGGCACTGTACCACCTCACAGCATCGCAAAAAGAAGAGTAAGAAGATATCTGAGAAAGAAACCACATTCACCTAACTGTTATTACAGTATATTGTTGTGTATTTTATGATGAGTTACTGTTGTCAATCTCTTACTGTGCCTAATTTGTAAATTAAACTTTATCATAAGAATGTATGTATAGGGAAAAATGTAGCATATATAGGATTTGGTATTATCTGAGGTTTTAGGCCTCCACTTAAGGGTCTTAGAATGTATCCCCCGTGGAGAAGAGAAGAGTGCTATGTCATCCTTTCCCCTAATGTCTCCGGGCCAATCCCAGCCCTATCTTCTGTCATTTTCTGTCAAATCTTTTGTTTTATTATTTCTGGGTTTTCTGGGTGTTTTTTTGTGTGTGTATTTTTTTTGTTGTTTTGTTTGTTTGTTTGTTTGTTTGTTTGTTTTTTGGGTTTTTTTTTTTTTTTTTTAATCCTCATTCCTTTCTGGTGCTTGTAAATCCAAAGATGAGAGAACACACACATTCTTGATACTGAAGCAGTTTGGCAGTTATCACTTAAATTAATGTTTTCTGCTAGAGTTGTATTTTAGTGGAAAACAATAATTGTTTCTAAGACAGCATCTTGGAGTTGAACCAATTCTATCAGGGAACACTCAACCATGGAAAGCTAACAGTAAAGGCAATGATCAATCGTTCTTTTTTTTTTTTTTCCTTCTTCCACTCCAAAGGCAGACTTTGCATCCCCTTGCCTAAAAAAAAAAAAAAAAATGAAGCTCATGGCGTAGCAAATTTTTAACACCTCAGAGGAACAGGCAGTGCCCCTCTGCAAAAAGACCCCTGATGTATCTTTATCACATTTTCCCACCCCCACTGAGGATGTACAAAGATGCATTTCTGTAAGTTATGACCTTACAAAATCCTGCTTTTGAACTTTGTTTATATCCCACCATGGACCAAGGGGTGGGGACAGGGCTCATATTCCCTGATGCCAGCTCCCCAAATAGTTCCGATGCATTCTGTGGCATTCACACTTGACTGCAATCGCAATTCAGTCTGTTCCATCTGATTGGGTACTGTATTTTCTTCCTGTCTGTGGTAATGGAGCACTCTTTCCAAGTTCCCAAGGTTATTTTCATCTCAATGACCTTTTCCATCTCGGTGGGGCACCTTACCATTACCCACCCCCGTTTCACTCTGCCTGCCTAAGATATTGCTTTACATGTTACTCTCTCTGCAGTAACTGTTCTCTTTGATACGTTTCTATCAGTGATTTTGTTGCTGCCATAAAGGAACTGTGATCTTTACCAGCTTATGACCCCACCCCTATTTCTGCTGGGTTCTTCTCTCTCAGGTCAAGCAATTTGCTTTACAAAATGGGAAGAGATTGGATGGAACACCACCTATTTAAATGTTAGGATACTGGTTTTATGATTTCTTTTGCTAACCTGTGCACCCTCTCTTAAAGACAGAAAACTGGTTAGAATATGAGAGACTGAGGATTGGTTGTGAAAATAATTCACAGGAAGGGAAAAAAGTCATATTACACTGGGCAGATTTGGCCTTTGCTGCCTCTCATTATTGATCTCAAATTGCTGAAAGGGTTCATGAGATAAAAAGAATCTGTGAAGCGAGGAAAGAGCCCTGGAGACAGTGGGGGCCGGAGAATCAGAATCTGAGTACTAATTCTGCCGGGAGTCCCTGTGTTACCTGGGCAGTCAGTTCTCCTCTTGGACCCTCCATTTTTTTGTTCTATAGTGTTGGGAAAATCGGGGCCAGGTGTTTTGAAAGGTCTCTTCCAATTTGCAAATGTCACAATTCTAAGAAAAGAACAAGAATCAAGCACAACACATTTACTCTACTTCGGAGGATGTCTTCAGTTGCCAAGTCTGTCACCTCTCTTTAAAAGCATAGAAACAACTTTTCCCACCCAAAGATGGGAAACTAAGACTGTTGCTCCTTCCTGGATTGGTGGTGATGGTGGTGGTGGTGATGATATTAAATAATAATCCTGATCCCTTGTGTTTTGTTTGTATAACATTTTCTCTTTCACGGAACAAGCTCATGTACATTATCTCAGAGGTTGCAAAATCTGTCCCTTGGACAAATGAGCTTGCAAATCTGTCTGATTTGTCCTTGCCGGTATCTTTTTAAATGTTTTTATTTAGGTAACAACATTTTTTTTAAAACTCAGGAGATTTTTATATCAACATTCATAACTCTGTCTTTCTTGAAATAACAACAACTCTAGCATCATCCTCTATTGCATCATGGCAAGTAGAGGCTGCTGCCATTTTACGTGGGGCAGGCATTTTCCGTTAACTCCTGCCTGGGGTTCTCCTGGACACTGTAGGAAATTGAACTTGTAGTTACAGTCACCTCGCTTATCGTTATCATTGATGACAACGACGATGGAGATAGCCACCATCATTGTCATTAATAATTATCTCCCTGTTGGAATACCGTTTTTGCCTTTAGAAAACACTATCGTGTGCATTATTTATTTAAAACCCCCATTACTACCATGTGGTGAGGAGGATATAAAGAGTATTATTATCGCCACTTAATACATAAGACATTTGAGGGTCGGAAACCTCAAGTGACTTATCAATGGGCAGTATTTAGTGTCTGATGGTCTCAAAATTTCCACCACCAAGGTCTCCTTTTATTATTTTCTCCCAGGTGCCAGTGTTTTGTAGGACTTCGTCTACCAGTTCACGTGTATTAACTCATTGTTTATTTCTTTTTCATTTTCTGGTACATAAAAACACATCAATATGTGCTGCAAACTATTGCTTTGTTTTAACACACTGTATTAATAGAATTCTTACACCACCACCCCTCAAAATATAATTCTACTTTCTTAACCGATTTCCCTTCGTTTTCCCTACGCTGCCAGTAGCTTTTTAAACAACATGTCAGCTATTATATCACCTCTACTTTCGATGATGAGTTTTGTTTGTTTGTTTGTTTGTTTTCACCGAGTAAGATGATAACTGCTGAGGCCCACATTCTTTGTTTCCTTTGCACTAATACTCTGGATTTCTATGCTTCCCTAGTTGAACTTACCATCAAGCACATACAGTTAAGAGGAAGAAGAGCCTCCATGGGCCATGGAAAGGTTAGGTGCGTTTTACGGAGCCTGGACCAAATACTCTTCTAACATAGCTGAGTTTTATGATGGTTGCTAATGTCAGTGCTAAGGCAGCTATAAGAAAAAGAATTCAAGCTCCAATATCTTGTTTGTTGTTGTTGTTGTTGTTGTTGTTGTTTTGATATGGGAGGATATAACATAGAAGGTCGTCTCGCGTCTGGCTCTGATATTAGCTACACAGAAGCCATGCGCTGCCCAAACAATGTGGTGAAATACCCAGGGCATAGCCCTCATGTCACAGGTGCTAGGCATTGCCTGGGCTGGAAGGGCCTGTCCTCATGCCAGATCACCTCCCCCGGCTTCCTCCTGGCGTTCTGTCTGACATTGATGAGCTCTGCAGCTCTAAGACGGCTGGCCCTGACTTGCCCATGGCCTCATAACAGCACGGGATCAGGATGAGACGCCTCTTTCAAAATAACCCAGAGGCTGCTAGGGTTTGATTTAACTCTAGCCTGCTTTGGAAAAGATTCAAACTTTTACAAAGTGGAACTTCCTCTGCTGAGTACATTTCTGTTGATATTTGATTGTGTTGGGTCGTAAGATACCTCAAGTCCTTTCTGAAAAGGGCTTGGGATGGAAATAAATAAATTTGATGTATTGAATGTAAGATGACATTGATGATAAGCACGGTATGGACTTAATTACAACATTTCATGGCAGGAAAATAATGTCCTATTAAACATACACATTAATCGTAAAGTCCTACTTTCAGGAACATTAAATCTGAAAAACGATTTCCCAGAATAGAGGAAAACTAGCACGTACCTTCACAAAAGCCAAATATATTTCTTTATAAATGTGTGGAAGATATGTGCCCAGCTCACATCCATGCCCAGAGTTGCATGTTTCAAATAACCTGGATCAAATTAAGTTGATCTCCTAAGAAACATTCCCACATTGCAATGCAACCAAGCTTCAAAGGGGCCTCTGCCCAGAAGTGGTTTTCCCTCCTGAGGTGAAGAACCAGGGGTGGACCAGGCCTTGTCAGGGGGCAGAAGATCACATGGAGAAAGATTCTGCGGGACAGCGTGTGCCCTCCAAAAGCCGTTGTGCAGCTACTTGGGGGAGGGAGCGTTTCCATTTTCAAAACCTGTTACCATTGCAAGGTCACAGGGTTTGAGAAATATTCCCTCAGCAGAGAAAAGGAAACCAAGCCCTTATTTTGCCTCCATCACAGTTCTGAAAAACCCTCTCTTCAGAGCTTCAAAGTCTGCCTTATTCCCTTTTCCATTTGGACTCTTGTTACCTTGGGCAAGTTCTTTAATTAACTTCTCTATGTGTTAGTTTCACCATTTATAACACAGGGATAATTATACTTCAAGATAATGTGTGTAGGGGCGGGAGGGATGCCTCTCCTTTGCGCAGTGAGAAGCAGACGTGCAAGTTGTCATTACAGCGGTACCTCAGTTTTCGAATGTTTCCATTGACGAACATTTCGGTTTACGAACGCCGTAAATTTTATGGATCTATGGTATCTATTAGACGGTAAAATTCATGTTAAATTTGCAGTTTTAGGGGTTGATTTTAAAGGTCTGGAATGGATGAATCCATTTGCATTATATTCTATGGGGAAACTATGCCTCGGTTTTCGAACGTTTTAGAACTCGAACGGTCTTCCGGAACAGATTAAGTTCGAAAACCGAGGTACCACTGTATATTTGTTTATGAACAGTGATGACACACCACGTGGGCAGTGGAGTCAAGCTCTCTACCCCATAGAACTCAGAACCTCTGTCCAGATTCCTTCATTCAACGGAACATTATCTCTGAGGTTTCGCACGAGAGGCACTTCAGAGCATTACCTCTTTGCTGAGTTCCTTCTTCTCTTGCTGCCTTTTTACTCTTCGTCAGCACCTCCCATAAACAATTGGCATTAGGCTGCTCAGAGTTCACTGATGTGATAATCGCAGGAGAAATTCAAAATGGGATGGGAACTCGGTAGCTACAGGGGCCAGACACTTGGCAGATTATAAAAACTATTCACATACTCAGGTTCAGGGGTTCGTACATTATTACCATGGCCCTACTCCCTGCAAAATTGGTCATACCAGTTCCAGGTTTCATGACAGACATGAGAAAAACAATTTCAGAGAAGCTGAACGCACATTTTAACTTCCTACATTGTAGTAGAAAACTCTACTCATAAAACAACTAGGCACACTGATCAAGACCCCTACTGTGTCCAATTAGACTTCTTTAAAAAGGAAGAACCTCTTTAACTTGGTGGGTTTCTGGGGGCTGTTTATCTTTTCCTTTTGGCTTATCACAACTCTTAAATTACCTTAGCATATGCTTCGCTGCTAGTATTTTTCTTCCTTTCCTTTGCCACAGGAAACAGTTTTTTAAAGAGGCATTGCAAGAAAGTGTTAGAAGGGAAAGAAAATATTGGTTAATGAAATAAAGGAAACTCTTTCCAATGGCTTTCCAAAGTATGTAGTGGGACAATCATTCAAGTACAGGGTCAACCCCTCCAAAAGAGTAGGTCTTGTGGGTGACAGAGGAACTGAGTTTAACGTCTCATCAATGAGTTCTTATTACCCTAGTTTCTGTGCTCCACACAAATTCAAGTTCCAAACAATTATGTTTAGCATGCTTCTGAATGTGGTAAAAGAATACATCGTGTGCAGTAAGTAATCAGAGCTCTGAGGTGTTTCTTTCCATCCAAAGATTTAGTCCCAGAACGCACATTGACTCCCTGAGCAATATAGCAAGGTAGCTCACTGAAACAAGCATAATCATTTACGTTTCTGCCAGGCCTGTTCCACACTGTACGTACTTTACTATATAATAAATTCCTCGAAAGTGGAAGCTTTGTCTTATTTATCTTGTATCTTTTTTCTTTCTTTCTTTTTTTTTTTTTTTTTACCTGCTAAGCACAGTGCCTGGCATGTCAGAAGACAGAAATGACTATTGAATGAATAGGTTAATGGATGGCTGGATGATGGATTGATGGATGGATGGATGGATGGATGGATGGATGGATGGATGGATGGATAAATGGGTGGATGAGTGAGTGGAAGAATGGATGGATTGGTGGGTGGATAGAGGGAAAATACTTGGTTTTCTTGGTCTTTGAAGTTTCTGTGTTTCACCAATGAAGATACAGAATATAGGGAAACATTCTCATGGGTAAAAAAGTCAGGCCAAAGCAGCATGTTCGAATAAAATCCAGAGTATTTATTGTGGCTAACATGACGTGATTTGGCCAGATTCTAACACTCAGCCTTATCTCGTTCCAGTCCCATTTCTTCTCCTTACTGTGCAGCAGCACTGGATGTTCTGCATTCTTCAGAACACCAAGCTCTCTCCCTTGACAACCCTGTGCTTCTTGTCCCATCTGCCCATATCTTTCCCCATATTTCCCCATGGCTCACCTACTCATGCACTTGGCTCAAATATCATTTCCTCAGAAGGGCCTCAGCAGTCCACATTTGCTCTCTTCTCCTCTTTCCCTATCCTCAACATCCAAGAGAGCATTTGACACTTAGTATGTGCTCAGTAAATACCTGTTGTGTGATTGCCAAATAATTATTTGTATTTTCCAAATATTCAATATATTGCTATAAGGCAATTCTTTTTTTTTTTTTTTTTTTTTTTTTTTGCTATAAGGCAATTCTTAAGGTCATTTTTCTTCCCAAACTCCAATTAAAAAATAAACAATCTAAAACTCAAATATAAGATCAAAACATTCCTTTTACTTTTTCCTCCTAAATAACCAGAAGCTAAGGGGTGGCCTTCTCTTCACCACTTCCCCACTCTACCCCACCCCCAAAAAAAGAAAAGAAGGAAGGAAGGAAGGAAGGAAGGAAGGAAGGAAGGAAGGAAGGAAGGAACCAACCTTGGGAAAGACTGGGTCAAACAAAGTTTGGAAAGAAAAAGTAAGACTTCTCAGAGCCTTTAATATGCTTATGTGAATGGAGACTCTCCAAGAGAAGACTAGAGGCCTTATTTCTTAGAGTTATCTGCCCAAACAGCATTGTTCCTCCCCCTTCTCCTTCTTTTTCTCCTGAGTATTTTTGGGACGAATCTTCATTGGCATCCTGATGAAGCAAATGAGCCTCGCAGCATTTCGCTAACTTGACCCCATCCACATCTTCATCCATCCAGGCCTTGCAGCTAGGATCTGAGCCATTGCTGCTTGAATCCAATGACCCTGATCTTCCCACTGCCATATACGACTTCCCAAAATATTGCTTCTAATTGCCCAAAGCAGAGGTTCTCAGCAGCAGGCACTGGTATCACCTCAAGAGCTTGTAAGATACAGAGTCAGGGCCCCGGTATCAGAATTTTTGGTTCAGTAGGTCCGGGATGGGACCTGAAAATTTGCATTTCTCCCGGGTTCCCAGGTGACGTCAGACACTGCTGGTCTGGGGCTTAAAGCCTGACTCTCACTATTTAAGATTCTTTGCGATAATGTTCTTAGAGGCTTGAGAATCTGACGACTCTTTCAGGTAGTTTTGACCACCTTCAAATGATACCATCACTTCCTTTCGATCCCACAAATATTTACTGAGCACCTACTGACAAGATGCAGTGAGAGATGACTGCCACCAGGCACATGGCCTTTGGGAGACTCTGATCTGGTTAGTGGCAGTGTGGAGTGAGGGGAGGCATTAGGGACAACCAAAGGAAGCTGATGACTGGGATCCAGCAGGTGGAGTGTTCTGATCGATGGGAACACAGTGCTAGAATGGCATGCGCCCTCCCCACCTGGGCCAGGGCAGGATGGGGAAGGTCTGCGTACAGAGATGGCACTGGACTGACATCCTAAATCATGATTAGTGGTCCGCTGGGGTGGGCAGATGGGGATGCAGGAAATGCCAACAGCAAGTGCAAAGGCATGGCAATGTGAAAGCACGTGGTACCTTCAGGGAAAGCTTGAAATGCTGATGCAAAGGCTGGCATGCTGCTGTGTCCAGATCCAGGCAAGGACGGGGGATGGCTGCGAGGGTGGGGTCCCTGTCTGCATACCATGCATTATGAAGGGAAGTCAGAGAATTAGGAGAGCTCATGGTTGAACTATGGAGCTCCTAACCCAAATATGCGACATGTACTGTTCGTTCAGACATGCATTCATTCAGTGAATATTTTTGAGCCTGTGCTAGATGATGTGGGCGATACAAAAAAGACTCAAATTCTGAATCTCTCCTCTAGGAAGAGAAAGAAAACATTAACAATCTAAAACCCAATACTATGGTGAAAATGTGCCTTTACTGAAAGGCATCGAGACACAGCCTGGCATAACATGGAAGGAAAGAGGCTGCTCCCTGGGAGAATCGCAGAAGCTGCATCGGTGATAATTTTCGGAAGAGAGTCAGAGCTGGGATGCAAAGCGGGTCCCCATTAGCAACCTCTCAAGACCGTTATGGATATTTTTGTAGATGGCTCTCTGATTCACCTCAAAGAGCGTAGGGAGAGAAGCCGAGAAGCATCAACTCCAAGCTGTTGGAGAGGAATTGCCGTTAGAATCATGCCTGCTTTTTCCTCCTTGCTAAATATCCAGAAAATAGCTAGCATGTGCATTTCCCCAGCCTGATTAAAGGGTGGGCGTGCAAGCCTCTAAATAATTGCTGCACGGATCTTTATAACCACCCGAAATGAGCTTAACTCGGTTGGTCTGCGATGGCAGAGAGGCTTATAATGTTCGGCTCATTCTCTCATGCTTCAAAGAAGGGGAGGCAGAGGCTCTGCTCCGTTCTTCCCTCGCTTGCTGATTAATCCAGACTTTTAGAATATGAGTGAGGACTGACTGATGAGCTGGTTTCGTTTAGCTTTGTCGGATTTTTTCCCCCAATTTAGCAAGCAATGAGGACCCGCGCTATTTCTACTCTTTCATTTGGCTCTTAAGTCTCATTTGTGCCATTAGCTGAACAGCTTGTAGCACTTTTTTTTTCTCCCCTCAGAATTCAGAGACTCGTCCTTCTCTTATAATTATAAAGTGTTCACAGTCAAGACAGCTCTGGTAAACTTTGCTTTTCAGCATAAAAACAATATTACCTCAAGAGCTGGTTCTACTACAAATGCGTAGGAAAGTAGGAGAAAATCAGGTCTGAAAACGATTTCTAAGCCCCATTCCAGATCATGGTCATCAGCTTCCTTTCTGACGATGACGTCTCAAGAATTCGGGTGGGAATGCAGTTTACAATGATCCCTGTCAGACGGTGAATACAGATTTATCTGTCTGCCAGGTCAGAAGTACCTTTAAGACCTAAGTGAAAATGAAAAAGGAGCATCTGCATTCTTTCCAGTAATGAGATAATTCAGGATAGCCTTGCTGACATCCACAGTCTTCGTTGCATTTGTGAGAGCTGTGTAGGGCTAGTCCACGGATTTTTGTTTTAAGATAGATAGACAGACAGACAGTGACATACATACACACACATACATACATACATACATACATACATGCTGATAGCCAGGCAGGTGGATAGCTATAGGTAGGATGATAAGAAAAGAAAGAAACAGAGTTAGAAATATAAAGTCATGAGCTTGGGAGATTCCTCAGGAATTTGAGTTGCTAAAGCACAGGGGAGCAATCCATAGTCTTATTTATTTATTTATTTATTTATTTATTTATTTATTTATTTATTTATTTATTTATTTATTTTCATCTGCTGGGCACCCGGCCCCACCCTAGACATGAAAGTGGGGTTAACTCAGGCCCTTGCATAGTGGGCATAGTGATTGGCAACACAAGTGGACTCAACAGAAGACATGACTTCCTGCCAATCTGGTAATTTGGGTTATCTTCCCAGAGCCCTTTGCTGGAGTATTACTTTGGACGCCTTAGCCTACCCAGACTTAATGAAGTGTGGTTTTCCTCTCAGTGAACGCACCTTCATATGCCTCCAATTAAGAGGATTCTTTAGTGCTGTGGTTCTCAAAGTTTGCCCCCCCCCCAACCAGCAGCATCAGCAGCTCCTGGGACCTTGCAAATCCTCAGCACCCCTTTCTCCCCCTTTCCCCAGAAACTCTAGGGGTGCAGCCCAGCAGTCTGTGATTTAGTGATCCTGACAAACAGTAACGTCTGAGAACCCCTGGCCTAGTTGCTTGGTCTTGCTTAGCTATCTCTTTAGGCTGAAGTTGGCAGCTGGTGTCACACGCTGGAATCATCTCAAGAGTTTAGAGAAACAGTGTGGACACCCAGGTGCCAAATCAGAGATTCTGATAGAATAGGACCAGGGAACAGCCTGGGCACCTGGGGGTTTGAAAGCTCCCAGATGCTCTTGAGGAAGGATTCCCATGGAAGCAGGTGTAAGACAAGCTGGGGGAGAGACTGGAGATATGCAAGGAGCTGGGTTTTGTAAGACATAGACCAGGTTCTCAGAAGTAAGAAGAACCTTACCTTAGGCTGTGTCACTGGGGAGTGGGAGATGCCACAGATTTTGTCAGGAAATAAACGACAGAACCTCCATATTGGATGAATGTGGAGGAATAAAAGAAGTAAAGTACCAGGTAACTGAGTTTCTGAGCACGGCTAGGAAAATCATGAGGCCCTTCTTAGGGGAAAGGAAAAAAAAAGACTGAGGTTTGGGAGGGAAGGAGGTCTTTGTTGGGAGGTAGAAAGTGCATTGTGTAGGTTGTTGATTGGCCAAATGGTGATGCCCAGCAGACAGCTGAGAGTTTGGTTCTGGAGATCAGGGAGGAGAGACAGGAGGAAGGGAAGAATGGAAGAAAAAAGAAGAGACTGAAGAGAAAAAGAGGTGATGAGAAACAGCTCCTGGGAAACTAAGAGTGGGATTCTGCAGTCTCTGCACAGAGGTGATGTTTGAACCCCAGGAGAGAATATCACTGATGATGAGAGAAGGTATGCTGATAGGAGGAAAGAGGTTTGAGGACAGAGCCTGCAACAATGCTTAGAGAGAGAGAGAGAGAGAGAGAGAGAGAGAGAGAGAGAGAGAGAGAGAGAGAGAGAGAGAACAAAAGGGGCCAGATTAGGACAAGAGTCACCTTAATGTAGTGTCATCAAAGCTAAAGGAAGAATGAGTTGGGGGATGGGTGCAGGAAACCTTATTGCCAAGAGTATCAAATGGTAAAGACAGGCAAGAAGCCTGAGGTATTTCAACTAAGAAGAAAGCTTGCAAATTCATAAAGGTAGTGAGGACAACACCACCTAGCCTTTAGGAGTCATGCATCGTGACCAGGCTCTTGCCAAGTGCTTGACGTAACTCCGCAACCATCTGGGAAGTAGCAGGTATCCCTGTGGTGCAGAGGAAGAAACTGAGGCACGGAGACGTTAAATACTTTGCCAGGATGACCCAGAGTAGCCGTGTGGAGCCTGGATAAGAACTCAAGGCAGTCCGACTGCAGCCCTCTCTCCTCCCTGTGAAGCCAGCGTGACCCACTTAGAGGCCAACCCTGCGCGTGGGTGGAAACCCCAGCAGGGGCCGGAAGTCTCTGTGCAGGTTGCTCCAGACAGGGTCCTCCACAGAAAGTGGATTCTCTTTACCGAGAGGATGTCACTGGGCAAAAGTGCAAGCGTCTGTCAGGATGGAGGGAAAGCCCAGCGCTTGATTCTAACAAAAAGTTGACATTTGAACAAAGGGAATTAAATAAAAGGAAGTCCGTTCACGTAATTAGAAAGTTCTCGTTTAAATCCACCCACGCAAAGGCATGCGCAATTAAGGCTGGTACGGCCACCCTGGGCTCACCTCCCTGAATTTAGTTTGTGCTGCAGTTCAGGGCACATTGGGGTTGGTACCAAGGAAAGTTCATTTCACACCTGAAATAGTTGGACCTCATACCGCGTCTTACAGTATCTTTCCTCTGTGCCCTCAACCCGCTAAAAAAGAAAGGGGGGCGGAAAGGAATGCTGTCTTCCTCTGGAAACATCACACGGAGGCCAGCACTTCCCTTTGGTGCGTGAGGAAACCTTTAGATGTGAGGAGCCCCAGAGCTCTCAAACAGCATCGGTACTTCCCTTGCAATTTCTACAAAATCATCAAAGCGCTTTACATACAGGAAGCCACCGACACTTGCGCAGGCGAGGAATGATTATCTGTGCGTCATGAAGGTGGAAACGGCGGGACTGAGAGGTTAAATGATATTCCCAGCAGGCGAGAGGCGAAACTTTCCCAGCTGGGCCACCAGAACCTCTGTATTTGTATTTGTTTCCTAATTAGGGCCACTCGGATGATCTCAAGTAAAATCTGGAAATTGGGGTAATGATGAATAAACACCAGGTTTTTCCAAAATCGTTTCCCATTTTTGGAAGTGAAATGTGGCTGTGCGAATTAATTGCAAAAGAGCCTAGATGGGTGAGGCTGACACAGATTAGTTTTTTAAAGTGATAGGATTGGAGAATTGGCCCTGTTTTCAAACTGTTAATTTTCTTGTTAATCACGGGGCTGGTTAATAACTACCTGGGTATGACTGTGGCAGAGTGAGAGTGTCTGAAATAGGTCATGCCTCAGTCATCCTGGCGTGTCCCGTCCTGATGGAATCCTCAGCAAGCATCGAGCCTGCCATGGTGGGAAGGGCAGGTTGAGGGGGAACTGATAACACCCTGACCAGCCTGCCAGGGAGGGAAGGACAGCAGTGCCAGCCCGGGAGACTTCTCTGTTGGAGACTGGCAGCTCAGGGCACACTCCCGGGGAACCCCCAGGCGGTCAGGAGGGTAAAAATGGCCTGTTTTGAAATGCAGGTGCCTTTAATTCCTTGAATTTTTTTTTTCATTAATGACATGAATTACATATTCTCTTATTTCTATAGTCTATGAACATAGGAGAACAGTTGGACTATATAGACAAGATTTAAGAAGACAGTTAAAACTACTCAATATTGCACACCCAGGGATAATCATTGTTAATCTTTTGACATATAGCTTTCTTCCCCCTCTTCGCTCTCTCTGTCTCTCTCTGTCTCTCTCTGTCTCTCTCTCTCTCCCCCCCCATCTCCATGTATAAGAAACACTAAAAGATAAGATCCATGACAGCAGAGACTTTATCTTAATTGTTTACAACTGACTTGCTAGCACCTAGGACTCTTCCTGGGCACAGAGTGAATATTCAAAATATTTGTTGGCATAAAGATGGAAAGAAAAATGCATTATATTTATTACATATAATTGCATAGTATGTTATACATATAATTATATGTCATTACAGACCTATACAATTTTTAAATACCAGTCTTACATACCACTCTACATACTGTCTTTCATATTGACAACATACAGTCCTCCGAACCAGCTCACAGCCACACTATGGTTCAGACTTTGGGCTCTGGAGTCGACTGCCTGAGTTGGCATCTACACTCCAAGACTTACTAACAGTGTGACCTTAGGTACTTACTTAATCTCCCTCGGCCTCAGTTTCTTAATCTGTAAAGTGGAACGACAATAGCACCCATCTCATAGCATCCTTGTGAGAGAAAATACATTTGTACTACAAATAAAGTGCTTAGCACCATGGTTGCCATGCTCACAACTGCTCGTAACTACTAGTTACAGATATCAGTGTATGTTATTAGATACTACCCCAGAGCACCATATTAGCGTTATTTGGTCATGCTGATGTATCACAATTTATTTAGACCTACTCCCTTTTTTCAGGCATTTTTGTTCTTTCAATTTTGTGTTTAAAAATATCACTGCAAAGATCATCCTTACGAAGATGGTATAAAAATTGCTTTGCGTATCTGTAATCATTTCCTTAGAATAAAATTGTAGCAATATAAATATAAGATTATGGGCAATGGATCTTTTTAAAACTTTATATAATATATTTCCCATAGAACGTCATAGCAGCATAGAAACCAACAACAGTGGATGAGTGAGGCTGTTTCCTTTTCTGCAGTTTCCTTCTGAAGGACAAATCCCCTTCCGTTTCTTCAGGCCATCTTGAGTTAAGCCAAGGAGTTGCTCTGCAAACAAACAGTAGATTTTTAGGTTCTGGGTGTTGGTACATGTGAGGGGGCAGTGAGGAAGCGGGGGGTGCATAGCTGTTGACATTCTGTCCCAAGAAGCTGCCTGAGCATCAGAGGTGAACCAGACTGTTGCCTTGGATAAATCTAAGTGCTGTACTCAAGGTGTGGACCAGAGCTGGAATCTTCACGGATGGAGGGGAGGACTCCGCTTCTGTCATTGGTGCCCTTGGTTGCCTTGTCATTTTAATTACCTTGCCCTTCTCAAGAC